>NW_020955575.1:1011478-1041814 GCF_003031625.1 Empidonax traillii
CTGTACTCAGCGCTGGTGAGGCCACACCTTGAGTATTGTGTTCAGCTCTGGGCCCCTCAGTTCAGGAAGGATATTGAGGTGCTGGAGCGGGTCCAGAGAAGAGCAACGAGGTTGGTGAAGGGACTTGAGCACAAGTCCTATGAGGAGAGGCTGAGGGAGCTGGGGTTGTTTAGTCTGGAGAAGAGAAGGCTTAGAGGTGACCTCATCACTCTCTGCAACTACCTGAAGGGAGGTTATAGCCAGGTGGGGGTTGGTCTCTTCTCCCAGGCAACCAACAATAGGACAAGGGGATATGGGCTCAAGCTCTGCCAGGGGAGGTTTAGGTTAGATGTTAGGAAGAAATTCTTTACAGAGAGGGTAATCAGGCATTGGAACGGCCTACCCAGAGAGGTGGTGGATTCACCATCCCTGGAGGTTTTTAAAAAGAGATTGGATGTGACCCTTAGTGCCATGCTATAGTAATTGGAGTTGGATCAGCGTTGGATTTGATGATCTTGGAGGTCTTTTCCAACCCAATCTATTCTATGATTCTATGATTCTATACAAAAACAGGGTATGCAGGTGTGAGACTGCTTACCTTTTTCTAAATAGTATATTTTCTTGATTTTTATTGATACATAAGTATGTGCTTTATATGTCTGCTGATAGGACTGGTTTACTTTGCCTTAAAGCTAGGGTGAAAGTGTATCAGATCTTAATTTACCAGACAGGCCTGTTTCAATAGCTAGAGGACTAGAAAAGACTATGGGAATTTTTCTACAGGAATAGATGTACTAGAGGACTGACCTAAAGGTAGCTGCACAGCTATCCCTTCATAATTTAATAAAACTCTGGCTAAACGGATTGTGAATTTCCTTTTCTTTTCTCTCTCTTTTCTTGCTGTAAATAGGAAGTCAAACTGTTTCTGAATGGAGGTGGATCTCAAGTCCCTTTAAGTCCTACGTTGTGTGATTCTGCACCTGCTAATGTAATTTATACCATCTGCTAACAGAGCTGAACCTCACATACCACAGCTCCTGGGCCACAGTGTGAATGTTGGTGGAAAAAACTTTGTGGATGGAATGAAGTTTTCTGAAAATCCCAATTTATCTATTCAAGCATCTTCAAAAGCTCTAATCTCTTCTCACTATTGATAACCTTGTCTATAAATAGCATAACAAATCAGATTGGAAAAATCTTATGGCAGCAATCAGAACACTACAGAAAATATTTCTTGGTATTGGATTATGAATATTTTAAATACAACATTCTCATTGTCTGCCTAAGAAAAAGTAACAAGTATTTAACTGTAGAGAAAATGTAGATGTAGGAAGGAATCCTTATTTAGAAAAATGACTATATAGTTCCTTTAAAGAGTGTAATTCAGTGCTTTAAATATCTAAAGGAAGATCATTGTGAGTTGAAAAATAAACATGACACCTGTTGGGTTTGGACTGGGACCACCACTTCAATCATTGAAATCTCAACAATCAAGTCTCATGCTGGATCCAACAGGTGTCTTGCAGGTCCTTCCCATCACCTCGGGGATCCGCAGCCCTGCTTTGACTGCCTGTACCAGCACTGCAGCCTCACTCCAGCCCCGTGCAAATGTCTGTCAATACCAAATCCCAGCTATTCCCTGTTTCCTGCCAGCATTGACTCTTCAGCCATTCCTGCCAGGTTTTCCAGGTCAGGAAGAGGTGAAAGATGTGGAAGGATGGCCTTTTTCTCCTCATCAGTTGGTTTAACCCAGTTTTATCAGTATTATTATTAACATTCTTCTCCGTAAAGAGCTATTTTTTCACTTACATTGGGGTATATTTGATCTCTCTCTCTATATTGGAGAAACCAGGGGTATTGAAACTGAGGGAGAAGACTTTTTTCCAAGGTCTCCACCCCTCCAAATTATCTCAAACCAAGACACATGCTCAGACTATAAAGCCAAGTAAAACGCTTTCAGTTGAAAGAAAAAAATATTGTTACAAAACTCTGGAGTAAATTTGCCAAAATAGTAATGAATTTGCATATTGTCAAGACACACTGCATGATACCACAGAAAATAGTGTTAACTGCCAAATCTAACACTTATCCAATAGGCAGGGAAATTCTATTTCAGCCATTCAAATGTTGCTAGTTTATGTCAGCAGGAAACACAGCCCAGGTCCCCATGCTACCTAAATTTCTTAAGTAAGTAGGGATATGTAGTATAAAAAGAGAATTACAAGTTCATTAGGCAATATTACCTTTACATCTCAGAGATCAAAGAGTTGTAAGAAAGAGCTGGAGGCCATGCCTGCATTGCTATTTTGCTTCTCTCCAGGCCCTGTAAAACCTTATTTTCTTTTGGTGCTCTACAATGCTGATAAAAAGACAAATCTCTTGCCACCATCCTTTTTATGGGGAAAAAAAAAAAAAAGAAATTTCTAGTGACATCTATGGGTACTATTTGAAAATATCTAAGTAGCAAGTTGCCTCACACATGTAGGAGAGAAAATGAAAAATATGATCTGTTGAGTACCAGAGAAGGAAATAAATTTGTTCACTGTTATATTTTAATTTAAAAAAAAAACAACAACAAAAACAAACAAGTGTTTTAAATATTTAAAAAATGACAAGCTGTTCTGATTAAGTCAGTACTTATCATGAATGCAAACTTTTTTCTGCTGCATAAGGCATTTAAGGAATAAAATAGGAGTTCAAATTTAAGTCCATTCATAACTTTAGTTGAATTAGACTAATATAGAACCAGAATACCTATTGATATGAAGGATGAGAGAAGGAAAAAAAAGTCCTCAGGAATTATCAAGGTAGGATAATCAGTTGCAAAAGAACTAAAAGTAGTAAGCTGTTTTGTGTAGCTCAATATCTACTTTTTTGATTTCTTGCTATGGGATGCTTCCTTGATTTCAGGAAGCAAATAAAATTCAAAACAGAAGCAAAAATTAAGCAATCATTACGATGGTCTCATCACTCAAAACCACTGCTGTCTATCCATTAAGATTCTAGTGATAACAGCTATTTGTTTTTCCTTTACAGTCAAAGAAAATGCAACGATTTCTGAGGACAGTTCATCTCACCAGTCACAAACACCTTACCTTTGGGTAGCAGGAAGTATCTTATTGAGATAGCTGTCTTTCTCCACAGAAAGTACCGGATTACTATTTTGGACTAGACATGTAACTTTGAGATGGCTAATAGTAGATTAATCCTAGTGCTGAGATGAGGCTACAAGATTAAAAAACAAAGGAACATAAACCAACATTAACAAAGAGAAAGAAAATGTCCACACCACCCTCATTAAATAAGTTATTTAAGTACATGCCTAGGTTCAGGAATGGGATCAGCTTTACCAAAGTCAATTGAATTGTTCATTAAAGACATTAGAAGGGAAAATTAAATATTGACAGCAATCTTCAAACTGTTTTCATTCAATATATTTCATATTTGGCTAATTTTCATTTTCCTGAAAGTATTGATAACATATTAATCAATGATTATATAAACAGTTTTTAAAATATTTAATCAAGTCTGCTCTTACTTAAAAATATAGAAGAAAATCAAAATATTTCATTAATCATTTGAAAAAATAATTCTGTGATTTCTACAAATACTGATTAAATTTTGATGTGAAATTAATTATAAACAACATAATTGAAAGAAATTTATGCTTTACAGGATTTTTTGGGTTTTTTTGCAATGGAAGCAATATTTTAATGGAGACATACAAGGCACTTGGGTCATCTCTACTATTTATAATCTTGAAACTCAGCACTAGTAAATAATTTTATTGCATTGGGATCAGAACCTAAAGTTCTGAGTAGGAATTCATATATGGAAAAAAGCCCAGTGGTAAAACCAATTAGTAAGTATTTCACCCACTCAGCATAGAAAAGACAAACGGGAATTCACACTGTATGTTAAGAGTTTAAACTCTGCTTTCATTTTTTATCCTGCTTTTCATAAATAATTTTTGTCCTTTGATCATAATTGAGATTTACCTGTTCACCTGCTCTCGACACACAATGTTTATTTTGGTTATTTAAAATATCAGTGTCAGAAAAAACGGAAATTAAAAAGCACTATCAGAAGAGGAAAATTTATTACGGGAAGATAAAGCAGTAGAATCCCCAGGATGAAGGTGGAGAACACAGGCCGGAAAATCAAAGTGGAGAAGTAGAGAACAAGAACCAGACTGGTAGAGAGAAGCAGAGGTGGAGAATAACAGCCTCTTTTTTCTCCCACTGAAGTCAGTGGGAAAAGTTCTATTGTCTTATGAAGGAAAAGACCAGACCACCTTTACAGTTTCTGCTTATTCTTCTGCTGAGTTAGTGTTCATGCTTCTGTGTTGGTCTAAGTCCATGACATAGAGCTCCCTTCATTTTATCTAGCATCTCCTCCTTTGAGTTCCTCTGTGCTGTTTTTTTGCTCCTCATGGATGCTAGCTATACTGAATTCAGTTACACTGGTGCTTGTATATTTGATTAGAAGTAGTTGCCTGAGTTATTTGAAGTTCTGCTAGGAGAAAGACTTCATTGTTCAAGGGTTATTATTACTCTGTCTCACGCTCTATTTCTCTCTTTCTCTCCTTAGGTACTGCGGTGCCTATAATGAAGTGAATCCAAATGACTACTTTGAGACTGGCAAAGAACCTGACATGCACACAAAATATTCTTTTAACATTGGTCTGAACTAATCATCCAAAGGGATTTTCTATTTCATTTATAGGATTTGATTCTCCCATGTGTTTTTCTTCTAATGTGATTGTACTGATGCAAAATCAGAAGCACTGGTAAAAAGGCTGGTATGCTTTCAGTCTGCAGGACTTCATAAAAATTCTGGAGAGGCTGAACTAGCCTCTGGCCTATAATGGGGGAAGTTTCATAGAGCAATAGCAACATGGAAGGCATTAGCACCTGCAGAGCAAACTCTTCCTGCGTCCTTTTTTTCCACTGTGCAAATACGGGAGGGTGTGGGTTTCCCTTAGTGGATGTAAAGGCCATGTGGCTGCTTGACACTTGAGCTTCTGTTCCCTTTGTACTGATTTGACTATCACAAGGAGCTGGTAGGTTAAAGCCTCTGATACAAAGTACTAAATCAGATGATGATATTTTGTCAGTAAAAAAAGCTTAGAGATAAAGTCACACAATGTAAGGTTTTCATATAAACTGTGCACCTCAGGATGACATTTAAAGTTTTCCTCTTCATTGTTTTTATGTCTGTTTTTTTTTTTTTTTTTTACAAATCCCCGATAGAGTGAAGTTGGCAAAGAAGCCTGAGTACTGCTATCAGCACATTCTGGCAATATTTCCACTGGAATAAACCGCATTTTTTCTGCAGTGTTGTGATCAGTACTCCATCTTCCAGTACTTGCCACTCATTCTTTTCATCAGCCTCCCTCATTCTTCTACCTTAACAATTTTTTAAGTTGTCTTTTCCCTGTGTCTTGCCATGTCTTCACAATTGACTGCCTCAAAAAAAAAAAAAAGGCATTTCCAACAAATCAAAAAGTAACACGTTGTTGTTTCAAGTGAACTTAGCCACTCTTTTCATATGTTTTGACTTTTCTTCTCCTTCTTCCCTACAACCATTTACCAGGAAAGCTTCAGGCCTGGAGCAATGACTGTGCTTCTGTGATGGATCACAAGCATTGACTTGGGCATGCTTTGGAAACCAAACTGTGGTTATAAATTTTGGGTAGAATTATGCCTCTATCTGAGGAAAGTCTTTTCAGGCGGGTCCTGGCAGTTTTAAGCGTGCAACCTAATGTGTAGACTTAATGTAAGAAAGGATAGGAGTGGTACAATCTTTAGCTTTGAGATGTTGCTAGAACACTTTCCCCCACTGAAGATGTAGCATAAAATATAAGCATAATCATACTGGAAAGTTGAGCATAGGGCTATCCATGTCTAAGTCCTCCATATGCTCTAAAGTGATCAAACAGAGAGATGTGGAATTTCATCTGCTTTCCAAAATATTCTGAAAGTAAGACTTCTGACCATGTGCCCTATCTCTCCCATTGTGCTGACATATATGCAAATAGGCAGAGTAGGGTAGTCTAGATAATTAGAAGCAAACTATTATAATAAATTGGTATGTTTTTGAAGGTATGCACATGGAAATATGCATAATGATATAAGCTATATGAAGGAGATGGGTGAGTAGAGGCTTCAGATAGTTATAAATGGGTCTGTGTACCTGAACCGCAAGGTGAAATTCACATCTCAGTAGGATGGAACAATTTTTGTATTGCTGCAATAGTTAAAGAGCATTTACCCAAGGAAAGAGGTTCTTAGTACGAACAACCTACTCAGGACACATATATGAAGAATACTTTGCTTCTAGTATAAAATCAAGGAAGAATTTTCCTTCGCTTCTTTCTTTGCCTCCCACAAACATAATAATTCATTCTATGAGGTTTTTACCAGGAAAAATAGAGTTCAAAAGATTGTAGAAGTCCTCTAACAGTGCGGATATACTCTTTAAGAACCACTAAGTCCCAGGCTATTTCATTATTGCAGTCATTGCCCACTCTGAGTACAGAGGACTAGATTTAGTTCACCTTACGAAGGTTTGAATTCTAGGCATTTTGCATTCTTGCGGTTCACTTCCAGATTCATAAAGCTCTAGGACAATGATAGAGGCTGGTGTCATCCTAACACTAGGTCAAGACTAGGTCTTTGTAATGTACAGGGAGTTCACACAAAAAAGTGGAACAGGAGAATTATTGTGTTTTCAAAATATACATTTTTTTTTTTTCAAATTTTCTACTAGTTTTCCCAGTGAATGTTAAGTTTAATTGATTTTACATACATCAGTTTATTGGTGGCATCCTACTTTTCCCTTTTATAAATAGACACACTCTACTACACAAACTTGCAGTCTATCAAATGACAAACTAAGCTTTTTTTTTTTTTTTTTTAATTGTTTCTAAAACATCAAAAGCCAAAAATCCTGTGGGAAAATTATGCCTCATTCTATAACTTTGTCACTAAATTCCATTCCTTTTGTTGCTAAATAGAACCTTAAACCTCTTCAATGCCTTTTATAAGCAGCTTTGCTTCTCAGATGCATTAAACCCACCCACTTCCTCTTCATATCCTATTGTCATCCCCTTTGAGGTTTGTTTCCCTGTTTGTCCTTTTCAAATGTTAGCATTTATAAAAAGGGTCTTTCAAAGACATTGTGCTCAAACCTTCATGGCAAAGGATCTTATCGATACATCTACCCATGTTTCTTTCACTCTTTTTGAAAAGGAACCTAAAAAATAACAAATATTAAGCCTCCAGAATGGATTTTTTTCCCCAAGTGTCTTTATTTCCCTCCAACGATTTAAAGAAAGGATGTTTTCTAGGGGATTCCTCCCACTGAGGTTGACATGAATTCTGTCTTTGAAACAGGTAAAAGTAAAAGTTGGCCCAGACTGGTTTGTACAGCTCAAAGATGTATTGTATATCCCTATAGACCAAGATAGGTCTATGCAAACCTTATTGGAAACAATAGGAAAATATTGAACTTTTTTACAATTTAGAAATGGAAATAATTTAATGCATGTATAGCACCTGCTATACTATATGTAAAAGCTTCAGACTTCCATGTATATGCTTGCAGGAGCCAGGCCAAGTATTTCATAGGCTATATTTGTAGCTCAGGTAAAGCAGTGTAAATCAAGAGTAATTCCATTAAGATTATTGTGTTAGTACACCAATATGAGCCCGGAAGAAGTGTGTGAAGATTGAAACTCTGTAATTACATTTGTTTCCACAACAGATAGAGCATCATCGATATTCAAAAGGACATTGTTCAATAAATTCGTAGCAAATGAAACACTGCAGAGAAAGAAACGTTACAAGATATTAAATGGTGTAGATCTGCTTTAGTAATATTTTTTTATTTGTTTAAACTTTTCCTTAAAAACATGGAAGCGGAAAACCCCTAATGACTAGCAAAATCTGACATTGACAGATCCCCAGCTGATAAAAAAAATGAAGCTAAGAAAATTCACATAGGTTAATAAACGAGTAAAAAGGCAAAGATTCTGAAATTTATTTTGGTGTGTTTTTTTTTTTTTTTGCTTGTTTGTGTATTTTTAATCTTTATATAGTCTTAGTATTCAAAAATTCCCTTCACCAGGTAGTTTTGAAGTTTCAAATAGGATTTGTGTAAACTTTAGGTGGCTTTCTTTTCATTTGTGGATTCCTGGTAAGTTAACCTCGGAGGATTTGAGTGTCCAAGGTTAAAAAGAAATGGCTCAGGAAATAAGCCTAAACAGACAGTAAATAATAAAAAGTACCTACTGAAATAACATGCTGTTCCAACCTGTAGTTACTGAAACAGATATGGATGCCTGATTAACCAGGGAGCACCAAATTATTTTCTTCAAAATGTTTAACTCTAATAAATCTAATTGTTAGTTTAACTCAGAAAGAGAGTTCAGACTTTTTTAAATTTAGAAAGTAATTTTTCCCCTATGAATTATGAGATTAAAGCAATTTGTACTTCACTTATTTTCTGCTTTTTACCATTATTTATTTTGAATCTGATAGCAAGTTCCTTATTTCTCAACAACATGTTAACAAGGAAACACACAAAATACAAATTAATGAGATTAGTATAAAATTAATTAAATCATTAAAAATGTTAAAATTTTCTACTGAGAATTTTACAAGACTCTTACTCATTTCTGCAATATGCTTCAAAATGAATAACCCAGTTTTTAATTCTAGTGTTTGGTAACCTTTGATCATAGACTTGCAAATACTTTGAAGCTTCCATTTTTAAAAGCCTTCCTCCCCTTAAATAGTCTTTGTTTTAGTTTTTCAGTAAGTGGACATTGATTCAAATGTACATTACCCTTTTCAGACCCTAGTTCATTAACTAGTTCTCATTTTATTTCTATTTTTCATTCTGATTTAGATGAGTGGTTCATATCTAATAATTTTGCTATATGATAATAGACATTAGCTTTCATTCTTGTCAGATTCTAGATTAAGGGATAAAACTAAGTGAGAAACTTTTGGATTAAGGGATAAATTAAGAAATAGTTACTTGGGCAATTAAATCAGTGAATTAGCAAAATATATGGATTTACTAGCTTTGGTTCTTGGACTTATTTCAAGATTAAAGGTGAATGGGTTGAAGGAAGGGAAATACTATCTTTGTGTTTTCTTAACCCCTGGATTTATTAAAAGATAACCTGCCATTGGAGAAAATTTAAAGTAACATGGCATCCTAATTTGCACCATCTGTTGATAATTGCCAATTCCCTAACATGTCAAATGTGAAAGGCTGAGAGGATGGAACAAAGATGGATATGCTTTGTGCATGCCAATCAGTTTTCTTTGTAACAGGAGGATTCTGCTGCATCTGAAAAAGAACTCAAAATACTTCAGGAGCCATAACAAAAATAGCAGCGTGGGTTACTATCACAAAACAAGGTGAAGAGACTGTCTCCCTATACTTTGTGAAAGCAGCCACAGGGCATCTCTGTACTTTGTATTTTTCCTCAAGGATGATATTTAACAGAATAGAGTACATAAAAACAGGACATGTTTTTTTCAGTCTTGAAAATAGTTTCCTGAACACACAAGCTTAAATGCTCTTGTAAAGAATGTGCCTCGACAACCAAGCATCTCTTCTTGGATCAGTGTAACTAAAATTGATGCTGTTTAGATTACACTTATCTGTAAGGCCTCCCTACTACCAATTTCTGTTGTTAAACAGACGGAGTCAGACAAATCAGTCAGGGGAATCAAATTAAACAACTTTTAAGGACAAGCACAATATGAGGATTACTGTAAATTAAGACATATTAGTACTCTTCATCTTTTTTTCACAGGCTGTGAACAGATACTGAAGAGGTCTGTAATTCCAGATGTTACTTTCGCTCACCTGGAGAGTACAGTATTAAAGCCCAGCAAAAGTGCTCCCATGAGCACTTCCTAATCTGTCTCAAACATAAATCATCTGAGTGAGTCTAAAGAGTTTAAATAGGAAGCACCCATATAATTCTTTCTATCAGAGGGTAGGACCTCTGACTAGTGAGCACTAAGAAGCAGATTTGGGCTATTCTATTTTTAAGAACAAGCATTAATCTTCTCTCTGTTCAGCCTAATCCTATATTCTGAACAGCAGGAGCAGCTAGTATGACTACTAATTCTACTGGAAAAAAAAAAAAATTCACTTCTGAAGAACATTTTTGCCAGCCACAATTTTTGACATTTTCTAAAGGACCTCAGAGTTACTACCCTTCAACAAGTAGGAGATTTCTTCAATATGCCTGTGTCTTTTTTTGATATTTAAAAGTGGTATATTAGACTTAAAAGGAAAGAGACATACAGAATCTTCACACTTTTGAAAAAATAAATCTTTTGATCTTTTCTGTTCACTGGTGTTTATACCTGTAAATGGATTTATTTCTATTATGAAAATATATATAGACCCTAACTATATTGCAGAGAAGTAGGTTGATGATATTGATACAGAAATAAAATCACTCATTTGCTAAAGTTGATTTTATATTTCTGTATGATTAACACAATTTTTAGAAAAAAAAAAATCCTTGACTGCTGTAGCTGCTTTTATAATTCTATATCTGTAACAGGAAATCTGGTTTAGAAAAGTTTCTCAACTGAATTGCATGTAAATACAGTAAGAAATGTATAAACTAAAGAAAAATAATCATATTAACAGCTCAAAAGAGTCTTGTACTGGGAAAGATATGAAAACCTTTCTCATAACTGAAGACAGGGAATGTGAAATCAACTACTGATAGATGAAGGTGAAAGAAAATACATTATTTCTTTTTACTTACCCTTGGTAGAGTTTAAATTGTTTCAAGATAAAAGAGTTTTTGTTGGAATTGGGCTGATTTAAATCTGTTTGCTCTACTGCTGCTCTTTTATAGCATCTGTAACATTACCTTCTGCTCAGGTAACTGCTAATGGGCAATAGACTACCAGCTAATTCCAGAAAGAACAAAGAAAGATATTGTACAATCAATAGTCAGGTAGAGATGTACTTATTCTCAATTTTCTGTTCCTGCCACTGACAAGAGCAACTATACAATATCTGCAGTCAGACCACTTCAATGGTGATAATCTCAAAAGTTAACCACGGTGGGGTTCATTCCATATTTAGAGAAGACACTTTCAGGAAAATTATATGATATGATATTCTCCAAAATACTGTGAACTATTTTATATGCAAACACTTTCCTCTTAATATCTTCAGAAAATCAATAAGGGGGACCTAAAGTTAAGGCTTAAAAAAATTACTGTCCTAAAATTGGGTTTGTCAATATAGTCTTCTGCTTGTTCCAAGTATCAGCTGTTTTTCCTATTAAAAAATTTTATTGTTCCATGTGTAGACTCCTCTCTGTCTCTTTCTGAAAACAGCAGTGCCTACTTTGTTGACCAGGTAGTCACCAAACCAACAGGAAGTTCTGATTCTTAGTAAATAATTACAGTAGTGACTATTTGGTCATGGCACAATCATAGAAAACAGTGATTATCAGTTGTTTTTCTGTTGTTTATTCTTCATATATAAAGATATATGAAGAATCTGTTTGTTGCTAAGGTTTTATTTTTTGAAAGATGAACTGCTGATAAACCACAAGTAACAGACAGTGAAACCAACTAGTCTGTAGCATTCAGGAACTTGAATAGAAAGAAGATCCAGATTTTATTTAAACCAAAGGAGAAAAATCATCTGAATCACATAAGGAACTCAAAGGAGCAGGAAGACAAATCTTTCAGTGCTCCAAAGCTAACTGGGTAAATGAGCAACTCAAGGAAACATTGGAATGAAAAGAGATCAAATACAAACAGAGTGTAGAATATTTAGGGACAAAGTAAAAACAGAAAAGGAACTGGGAAGGTTTACACTTTTATATTTCCTATACATTGTTTGTGAGTCAAGCCATGGGAAATTGCTTCAATCACATAAGTAGAAAAGATAAAGAGTAGAAGAATCAGCAGTAATATGCAACGAGAATAGGAAGATATCCATTTAAATTAGCATTTTCCTAATTCTTCTATGGAAGGAATGATGCTGAACTTGAAAACAAAAGTAAGGTGATGAGTTTTTGAATAGCAGTTTGGAAATGGATATTACTGGAGTAGATGCAAAATCCAAAGATCTTAAAATGTTCAAATCAGAGGAATCAATTCTCTTTATTTCAGAATTTGGAGCAAAATGAAATATAAAATTTCAGATGTCACAGCCAGATTTTGTTTCTTTATTTCCTGAGTTGTTTCATATCAGCAGAGAATGGAAGATAAAGTATGATAAGGAGGGCAGAATGACAACCCATTAGATTGATAAATAATAATATGCAAGACTTCTTCTGAAAGACATTTTGAAAGAAAGAATAAGATATTACCAGTCTAATCTGATAGGATTCATTGAAAAATGATTGATTTTCTAGATGGGAAAAGAGAACAGATCTAATCAATCTGATACCACACAGGAATTGTTAGTTAAAAAGAGGAAAGAAAAAAAGGGATTAATCTGGGAATTATAAAGTGGGGAAGGGACTAAAGGAGGGGTGACAATAGGAGTAAAGAACAGGAAAAAACTCAGGTAGAGGGAGGCTGCCACTACAGTTCCTCAGTCTCTTGAGTGGTTTCATTAATATTTTCAGTAATAACCTTGAAAGAAATATGATACTGAGTTAAATGGAATGTGTAACTAGTTAGGAAAACTGGGATATCACGCAGAAAGAATTGGATGACCCTGACTACTGGAAAAATAGAAACAGAATGAAATTCAATAGTATGAAATATACGGTCATGAAATAAGGAATTAATAAGAACATTTTTTTCAGTAAACCAGGAATTCATTATTTGGAAATGACCGAGGAAGAAAATCTGTCTCTACGCGTCATAGACAACTACGTACCATCACAACAGTATGACCATGAAAAAGACAAATGTGATCCTACAAAGTATCATTTGTAGTGCTTTCAGAATAGACACACAGGAATCAATGATATTGTACAAAGCAAAGGTGAAATGTCACGAAAAATACAGTATATAAGTCTGCTCACATACAATCAAGAAAAGATGCATTCAATCTGGGATAGATTGGAGGAAAGCACCTAAGATCAGGAGAAAACCCTCTAACAAAAAGAAAAAAAAATGTTATTGGGTAGTTTAGACATAAAAAAGAAGCTCAAGAAGCACTGAAAATATATACAAGGAGTGAACACTAGGAAAAAAATTAAAACTCTTTAAGTTAAGCCATAATGATTACACAGGATTTAACCAAAACAGAAGACCACTAGTCAGGCCATGAATATAGGCAAGAAAGAAGAATAAAATTTCTGCGATAAGAACAATGATGTGTCTACAGAAAGAGCAAAGAACAAAAAAAAAAAAAAAAAAAAAAAAAAAAAAAAAAAAAAAAAAAAAAAAAAGGCTAACATTTTTAAAGCAGAACTTATTTAATTTAGTAAAAGTATTATGTGACATAGATACTTGTAACATCAAGAGATTAACTACATTTAAAAAAATTAATTTCATCCTAGTCCTATGTTCCTGTTTGCTGATTTACTAGAAAGACAGACTTATCACTGGCTAATGTAAATCAGAATGACAGATTTCAGCCTTTTGTCATTCTGTCAGAGGAAATGCCTAATCAACAGCAGAAGCACATGTTGTATACAACCTCTCATTGAATTATTTGTAACGTATCATTTGGAATTGGAAGTCTTCAATGTATTAGGACATTTCCAATTTTTATTTATATTATTTTTCTATGACAGAGGCTTTTATTTGTCTGCTATCAGTGCCATTGTGCTACCAAATGCATCTTTCTATCTTTAAAAGGTAAGTGTATAGGGTAAGTTAGTAACTGGATAGAATGCAGGTGTGAAGAGTCTGTCACAACATACTGTTTCAGGACTTTCCAGGGACTCCAGTTAGAGCTTTGTATGTCCCTTTGGGAAAGTAGGAACCATCTGTTTCTAATGGAATAAAGCTTCTGTTTCTAACCCTGCAGGGCTGCAAGATACTGAACTTACAGTCTGTCTTATATTTGAAGGCAGAATGCATTTCGAAAAGAAGTTTGGGAGCAAGAAGGAAGGAATTCCCTGGGAGTTATTGCTTGAATTTACTCTGAGCTTGAGAATGACAGAAATAATCCATGAAGAAATGGCACAATGCAGGAGAGACTGAAAAAAACCTGATTTTAGACTTTGCCAATTCATGGGGACATTGAGACAAAACATTCGGGTATCTGCAGGTAGATCATGAGGATTGAAAAACATAAACTGAACTTAGTAAAATTTTCAAAGGAAAAAGCTGTGTAAAAAACCACTAGAATCTCTATTAAAAGTTATTTACTAGAGAATAAAATTAAGCAAGTCAAGCCAAAAGGCAAAACCCAAAGGTAAAGCAAATTCCCCTCTATTGATGCTTCAGTACAAACTCAAGAGGAATCCAGCTTCCTAACAGAGATGATTAAGTACTTCCTCTCCAAAAATGTGGAGAATTGGTTCATGTGAGAGTGAGTTACAGAGATAGCTGAATTCCCTGCACCCTCAATGGTTTGAGAAGATGCCTCTGGAGACTTAGACAGGGATATTCTGTATGCTTCACTTCAGATTCTGCTGCGGGTGAGAGAGCTCTTGCTGGCAGTGTTCTACATACTGTTAATATTCTATATTGGTAGTTTATAGAAAAAAGGTGCCTCCTTCCATCATATATCCTGAAATCAGGATTTAACTCTTCTCACCTCTTCTGCAGAGAATTCGGGAACAAAGAGGAAACATGAATTGCCTTTGTCATTTGGGGTCCACCCTGTTCATAGCTGCCCTTGCCATACTGCTGGTCACCCTTTACACTGAAACTTAGCAGTTAGAGCAGCCTTGGGAGATGAAGCAGGATACGAGTCCCAGAGTAGGGAAAACAATTTCATTCTCATCGAATTCCTTACCTACCAGGTAAATATCAGTCTGTCTTTCCTCTTACTCTGTAGCACTTACCTGCTTGATGGTAAACAAGCTGACTACGGCAAAACTCTACAGATCTGAATCTGGGCATTCTGTCAGCATGTAAGTGTTCAGTTCCCTCTTGCTGAGTAGCCAAGGAGCTTGCACAGGGTTTTAGCACTAGTCTAGATCAACCCTCTATGGAAAAAAATTAAATCCTAATCAAGAGACAGCATGACAGAGGATGCTAAATATAACTCTATAGTTCATGTTTGTCAAGCTTCTCTGAAGGCTTTGACAGAGTTTGGATGTCTGTTTGCACTGCCTGGTGTAAATGCAGCTCCTATGCTTGGGCGATTAACATTAAGCACCCAGGGGCTTTAACCTAAGAATTAAAATACCGTATTTAAATGCCTTAGGAATTAGACTATTTCCAAATGTACAGAAGTATTAGATTTCTTTTAGGGACTTTGATGGGCTTTAGACAGAGTGTATGTCACCTTGAATTCCTAGACTTGGATTTTTAAAAAAAACTGTAAAAGTTGCACTATGAATGGATTTTAAAAGTAAGTTGACAGGTTTTGTGTTTCTTGCATATTAGCAAAGTCCTGTAAATAGGTATTATAAACTGTAGAAAGAACTGAATTTTCTTTAACTTAATTTTCAGTTTGGTTAAGATAAATATAAAATTGTGTGTCTTCACTTGTGTACATATACTTGTGAATAATAACACACTTTTATGACATAGGTTTAAAAGCCCAATAACCTATATAGTTTATTTACTATGCAATTCCTTTAATAACTTCTATCTTTAAATATAAAACAACTAGGAATGGATTAATTAGGCCTAATATTATGACAAGAAAATTAATGATACATGTAGAGGTCATACTTCACAACACATTCCAGCAGGGGACTATTCTCCATTAGAAGCCCAAGTTTTGTGAAGGTTCAGTGATATAACTGAATGCATCATTTTATTAGCAGATAGTTACAGCTTGCAGAACTGTGGAAATTCTGTTTTCTTACAAGATATTATTGGCAAATAAGGAGTGGAAAGCTCACCCAAACACATTTGGTCCTGCTGAAACCCCTGAGATAATCATCTTTCCCAAACTTCAAAACAATAATATGCAAGGTTATAAAAAGAGCAAGAACATTGTCAGAAATATGGGATTCCTGCACCAAAAGAAATTTAAAGCCTCTTGTAGTAGGTCCCAACCTTGTAAAGAGTTCACATTCCTATCTTTAGCTGTGTCTATAGGCATATTGATTTCATATTCAAAAATCTTCATGGGATTAAGGTTTAAATTGGGGTCAGATGTCTCTGGTCACTTCTGTTGCCCTTCCTGAACTCCACAGCAATACTCACATGCTCAAAATTAAGTGTTTGCAAGGTCAGAGTCTCAGTCTGGAAACAACTAAAGTAAAAGCAGATACAATAGAGAATAATTTTGTCTGGTACACTCATAAAAAAATACATCAAAAGCTTCTATTTATATCCATCTATGAAGATGCTTAGATTGAGTTGTATAAAATATCTTGGTGAATTGTATCAGGATTCTATTTCCTGATACCAGTTTGCGTTCTGTCTCATGAGATTTAGAAAAAAAAGAGCAATAGGTACAGAGGAAAGATTTAGATGCTAGTCTTCAGGTATATGGCTGTGTAATACGGTTAATAACTCCAAATTCTGTACAGTAGATGAAGGTGTATACATTTCATATGTCTGAGGAAATCAGGACACATAAAAGAGAAAACAAACCCAACATGATGCGGCTGGATCCCCGTGGCAGCCTGAGCTACTCTAATTTCTGGGTTTGCCTTTTTCTCCACTGTTGGTGGAATTTTGAGTTCCCTCCTCACCCCAGCTTTGGTGTTGCTCCACTATCAGCTTTATGAAGGTCCTTCAGTGCACTGATCAGTCACTTTTATTGTCCAATTTTCTTTAGATGTACTGAGTTGAGGTCACGTAAGAAAGTATCCAACAAGTGCCAGCATGTTTCAAAGCAAACCATAGCAATGTCTGACCACAGGGAAGAAAAAGGAGGACAAATTTTCCCCTTATGGATTTGGAATGTCACAAAACTCTTGAAGAGCTCTATTTTACCAGTCACTCCTAAAAGATACATTCCCCCAAGGACATTACTATAATTGATGTCTGTTCAGTTTTCAGAAAAATTCAAGGTCCTTGATTAAGCATTAGCATTGATATTGGTGCCCTTAAAATAGGTGTTTTCCCTGCTCTGCCTTCTTTACCCCACTTAGAGCACTCACAATATAGCAAGAAATACACCATTTCCACTCCCCCTTTTCCCTTCCCTTTTTTCTAAAGTGCTATAAATAATCACCTACTATGTAAATGAAAGCGCTCTGGTTAAAGAGGGGGGGAACACTTCAATTTCTACCTGCTGAAGCTGTTTCACCCTTTTTAGATTATTTATATTCCCTTGAGAAGATAGTGATCCCGTATTCCAGGTGAATGCTCTAGCTGGCAGGCTGGCAAATTGTTCTGCTCTCCCACTGGCTCCTTTGTTATTCAATTATTTCCTGGAAAATGAGACAGAAGAGGCTGAGAAACTCCCCTCCTGGAATACCTTATCAGTGGTACCCTCAGGCAGGTGTGGGTTCAGTCAGAAGAGAAGTCAAAACCTAGCACCTATACATCGCTGAATTGTCCCTTTAGAGATATAGCAGCTTTGCCTTTCTTACAGACTGACTACACTTGAATCCACTCAGGTAAAACAGTTCTGGAAATACCTGTTTTATTAATCAAGCTGAGATTTAGACAGAATCTTGGCACCTCACTGTTTAATGCTAACAGAATTAAACTCTCGTGTGTGCCAGGATTAAGTGTCTAGGAGATTCCACTAATGGGAATTGAGGTGCCCAAGGGCTTTAACCTTGGCTCCTACAGTTAGTCATGAGGTGGAGGGTTGTGAAACCTCAAGTAAGTGCTATGAACAAGGGTGTGCCTTATCACTCAGGTATGAAATCTTTGTAGTGTGCATCAAAGTTTTATCTGAGAGTATTCCCTCCTCTCAGGAATATAGTAACAGAACACAATATTGTATCCTAATTTTTAGGCAAATTGTGTTTAGCAATCAAATAGAGATGACATGTATAACTCTGCATTCAGATTGCAATTTTCTTTAGCTAGTGTACATACAAGAACTCCTTTAATGTCTCAGACTATAAAGTAATCACTGATCCCTAGTTACAGAAGGAAATTTTTTTGTGTGTGTAGCAATGAAAGTTCATTAGGGGTTATTTTCTCTTCCCTTGAGAAGTATTATTGAAGGTTCTACTATGCTGCTTCTTCTGTTATACTTTTGAAGTCAGTATCCCCATCAGGATGCATATATCTTCTGCATTGTTTTTCCAAGTATGAGCCAACAAAAAAAGAGACAAAGAAATCATAAGGTGTGCTTAAAACACACAGCGAGAACTAAAGGACGTAATCAGATTACTCAGATTTTGCTAATGCGACTGTCTATTAATTAGATAAGAATTCAAATAAATTTCAAATATCAGTATTTTAGAAACACAGAATTCTGGAAAGCCTGTAAAAAGTGAATACTGAAGTCATGTAAGCACCTTTGAAAATCTCACCCCACAGACGAGATTCATCTGTCTCAGTGCAGATGTGTAAAAGCTAGCCTAGCCTAAGGAACCTCTGAGGTCTCCTTTTGTAATCAATGGAGAGAGAGAGAGGCAATATTTCTCATTTCTAAGTCTCCATGGAAGAGGAAGAGAAGTCCAAGGAGAAGTCTAATTTTTGTTTGATTATTTTTAGATGAGATGGGTCCTACATTTGACTTTCTATGGCACTCAATTTTTGTCAAGATTAAGGGGATGAATATTTTCTGATTTGCTAAATACTAATGGCCAAAACTCGAGTGTGTTTAATTCACTTCTACTTCATTCTTCAACCCAGAGTCCCACTAATGCAGACTCCTGACACACTGGACATTGTGCTAAATCTCTCAAAAGTTTGCTAGGCTTATGATGATAATTGTGGGAAGTGGGGAGTCCTCATGTGTTTAAAGTTCAAAAACACTTAGACTGGAATTCTTAATTTTCCTGGTTTTTTTCCCAATGCATATAGAAGGACAATAGTGCGTATAGTGTAATAGAACATTTGAAAGTAAAGAAGTTTACACTGGTTTTCATTAATGCTTTATTTTACATTTAATATAATTACATACCTGTTACCTATGATGCTAATTTTCACTGGATTTAGAATATATTTTTCTCAAAATTCTCTTCTAAGTTCTTCAGTTCAAAACAAAATAGCAGTCTGCCTTTACTGATTATCAAAAATATATACAGGTATTCCCAAATTCTGTAATAGCAATGAAATATTTAGCAGTAATTCTGAACTTGGAAAAAAATCAGTCTTCTAACACTGAAATGGACACTGAAATGGTGAAAAATATACTCATTTCACCTTATATAAAATCTGCATACAAAATTTTTATGAGGAAAACCCTCATGCTATGCCTATATTGTTTACAGCATCCTTTAAAGCATTTTTGAAGCTTTGTAAGCAATGCATATACTTAGTAGTAGGTATTTTTTGTAAAACATAAAACACTCTCTGGCACTTTGTAATAGCTTTTTCAGTGTGTACCTTCTTTGTGCTCACAGCTTCACAGCAATGTTATTTGTATACATGGATATATCTGAATCTGGATGCAGCTGTGTGCAGGATTCAGCTGATGGTAGCATAAAATGTATCTTTTCCAGATTCAGCAGTGACAGAAAGAAGCTCGGATTTCTACAGCAGTTTCACCAGCACAAGTCAAAAGAAACTTGGATACAGTCGGTGAGGTGACTTTGCATTCCCTATAGTTGAAGTAATATATTTAGCATAGGACTGCAACTCTGGAAGGCATTAGCTGAGCTGCTGGAATTGGGTAGCAGTGGATCCAGGAATGAGAGTTGAGAAAATCTGGGGATAGAAATTAGTTCTACCTGTCTGTTTCAGGTACGCTCATTTATTCATGTGGCAGCCAAAGCAACTCCATCCTTATTGCTATTTTTAACATGATTTTGAGCTCCATCATATGTGTCTACCCTTGTGTTATATTCGTATTTCTTATTTACAGTCTCATCAAAGCCTAAGCAAGATCAGAATTTGTTCCTTGTGGAGTCTAAACCCCTGATTTGACAAAAAGAAGAAAAAAAGGCACTTTATTTTTATTCATTTATGTTATTTATTATTATTCTTGCTATTTCCTGTCAAATCCTATCTTGCTGGTTTCTTTCACCCTTGCTGAGTATCCTCCCCACCCTTGCAGAACTGCCTGCTGGCTGCCTATCACAGGCAGGCTGAAACACCTGGGTGCTCGTCCTGCACAGCTGTACACATGCCACTGCCCAGCCGTCTGCAGAGCAGTCCATATGGCGATTTCTGCTCTAGAGTGGGCTGACAGGCAGCTCCATCCAAGGGGGAATGTTTATTCTATAATTAGAAAACGTTGCATTAGGAGTAGTTACAATAAGAACAGTATCAAACCTCTGCCCCAAGCCCAAGTTCAAGGACATTTTAGTTTAACAGTTTGTTTGTAGGGGACAGTTTTGTTTATTTTTTGAGTTTCTCTATTTTGTCCCCTGCCACCTGTGAGTTTAAGTGCCAAAATGCCATTGCAGTGGCTGTTCGTGCCGTATTTATTCTGGGTCTACAAGTGGATTATTTTGAAAATTCCATTTCAGAATTCACTCCTGTGAGTTTAATTCTAGTCCAGCCCAGAGAATAGGTAGGGATGTAGTTGTCTGAAAAGTAGAAAGGACAAAAAAAAAAAATCTTGAAACACCAAGAATATGTGACACTCAGATGGTGCAGAAAAATCAGATATGAGACAATGTCTTAACACTGAATTTAATACCCTTACAAGTTGGTGAGGTCATTCCCACCTGCCATTTTGTGTACAGTATAAACTACAATATAAGAACTACAAACATCATCAGAGACACTTTGGGATACAGTGGGGAGAAGGAGATCGAGAAGGGGAAGAAAGGAGAAGGGAGTGAAAATCTCAGTTGATGCAAACTTGCTCAACTTTAATGACTTCAAAAGGGTTACAATGCCTTAATTCAGATGAATTGATCCTGTAGTTCTTACAAATATTCACATTGATGAATTACATTTTTCTTCACTTTCTCCTCTTATTTACTTCCTGAATTTTCACCACTGATTTACCACAGAAGAATTACAATATAACTGTCTATTAGAGACAGCACTGTACTTTTAGCCTACATAATCATAGGCACAAAAAGGTTTCTCATCAAAAGAGAGCTGCAAGTAACATTTTCCCCTCCTCCAGCTCAATTAAGAAACAACATGTTTTTCCTCTCACTGCTTACCTTTTATCTATTACTCTTCTCATGTTTCTCTGTTATTTTTTTTCTCCTTCATGGCATAGCAGTGGTACTGAATTCTGATGAGATAATAACAAGTTTAAACCCATGAAGTCCTTTCCCTAATTTTTTCAGGTACTAGAAACATGCACTATTTAGAGTTCCCTGATAGCTCAGGGAGCTGATGCAAATTTCGCAATATCCCCTCTTTCTCCAGGACCAGAGCATTCAGAAGAGTTCAGCTCTCTCAAGAGCAGAAGTTGGGAAAAAACTGTTGTCAAAGCAACTGGTAGATGTTGTCAGACTTTTTGCTAACTTCTTATTTAGTTTTCTGTTAAAAAAAATAAAAAGAACTTGTTTCCAAGACAATCACTGCTCTATACAAATGATTTCTATCAGTTTTACATATAAAACTGAAAGTCTATCAGAAAATTATTTTTATGAACATCACTTTTTGTCACCCATTGGGACATGTCTTATGTCTGAATCTGTTCAGCTTTTATAATATTCAAAATATGGATATTTGAAAAATGACAGAATACTTGCTTAGTTGCTGATGCTGTAACGAATAATCTATTTTGTTAGCATTCAGATTTGGTGTTGTCAATGAACTAAGAAGCTTTACTTCAACTGTATTTATAACAATTTGAAAGTTGATATGATGAAAAGTTTCCTTCATGAGATGGATGTGTATATTAATTTCAAATTAATGTTTTGTGCTACTATAATACATACTCTTTCTGCAATGTATGCTATAAACTATAGGTTCCTCCATACCACTGAAATCTATTTGAAAAATTGAAAATATTATTGATTAAAACACACATAACAATGAATGAAAAATTTAACAAGGCTCTTTTTTTTCTTGTAGAAGAGTGAAAAATGTTGTTCTGACCTGTGATGGTTTCTTCACTTTCTAACAAACATTGATTGCATATTAATATGTGCTACCAAAGGTTTTATGAACAGCAGGAAGGAAGGAAAAAAGACACGCTCAATTCAACTGTCAAGGTAATATGAAACTGAGGTTTAATTTTCCTTGAAAATTATCTGAATATTATGATTTCCAATTCCTCTTATTATTTTCTAAAGATTATTGAAACGCAGATCAAGGAAAAGCATAGGTAAAACTAATAGAGAAAATTTCAAACGTGAAGAAAAAACTAACCACTTTTGTGGTTTTGTTTGCTTTTGTTCTAGACTCTCAGAGTCTCTTATATCCTGCTATCCTGCTTCGTTTTATTTTCTCAAATATCTCTTCAAATATAAACATTTGCAGCTTTTAGAAATGTTCTTCATACTATATATGAGTTTGCTCACAAGTTGAAAAATTGCTGAGCTAAAAAGTATACTTATAGAAGTAAGCTAAAATTTGTGAGCTGTGAGGAAGGATTACACTGCCGAGTGCAGTGATTATCTGAATACCCTTTAATGAAATTATCTTACCAGATAGCCATCATCATCTGATAGAAAAGCAACACTGTTAAACATACTGTTAAAGCCTTCCAAGTCTTCTTTGTGATTATTACAGAAAATCCCTGTTGCCTCTCCATACATTGTATCTTAGTTTATAGAAACATTTGCTAACAGAAAAATATGTGGACAGTATTATTTGCTAATGGGGGACCCAGTCAGTTTTCAGCATCCTTTCTGGGAGCATTGGGAACACTGCACTTGCTGAGGAGTCTCTCTCTTCACAGCAGGGCTTATTGCCAGGTAGAAACTACCATCCTAACTAATTTAATAACACAGGATATTGGTTTCAGATACACTGATGACAGATTGAAATCTAATGGCCTACAGGTGATAATGTGAAAAAATAATAACCTGGATACATAACAAAACTTTGTGTATATGGTGACAGACACTATGTCAGCAAGGAAAATGAGAGCTGTTCAATACCAAAGTGTGTATATATATATATACACATATATATATATGTATGTATGTAACTTTTTTAAACTAGAAAAGGTCCTTTCTAACAATACTGACAGTGTATAAGAATGGGAATTCTGACACTACTGTATAATTAATTTATGTTGTACAGATGTTAGAGAAACTCAACCAGCCATATAGGACTAATGGATCTTTAGAGAATGGAACAATTAATTGCTGTTGTATTTGCCAATGAAAGCCTACAGAAAGAGTTATTTTTCACAATGAATTTCAACTTTCAGCTTTAGAAAAGGATGCCTGGCACCTAATAATTAGCAAACTAGAATCTATGCACCAAATTATTATAATGTACATATTCATTTCATTAGATTCACACCACCGTGTGGTGTAAAGCGGGAATAATTAAACACCAGATGGTGGTGTAAACTCCAATAGCGAGAGCTTATGCATAATGCATGAGAATGGGATTTACTGTTGTTTTTATCCATTTGGAGCCATTATGCTTCTCTTGGACCCCAAACAAAGTCTCAGAGAAAAAGATCCCTCTATATTAAGCATTCCTCTATACCGAACAATTTGTTCATTTGCTCTGTCATATCCTCATCAGTTATCTTCCTGCTCAACTTCCAGAATTTCCGAGAACACATTATTTTCTGGCAGTGCTCACAAAACTCCTGAGCTTTTCCATCATACAGAAGCACTCGCACTTACGGGATATCATTTTATGTTTCTGCCAGCAGTATAAAGTTTAAGATTAGGACCTTTGGAAATTGAATCTGATTTTTAATGATTGTAGTGTCACATTTCCAGCCTGAAATACTTTTAAAATGTCATTAACTGATGTACCATTAATCATTTAGAATTTTTTGACCATTAAAATATCTTTTTTTTTCATTAAAGAAGTAATGAATATGAAAGTGAAGACAGGATATATAGTATATTAATGGCTGGCATGGAGAGCAGATTAGTATGCTTAATTCTCCTT
Source organism: Empidonax traillii (assembly GCF_003031625.1). Lineage (NCBI taxonomy): Eukaryota > Metazoa > Chordata > Aves > Passeriformes > Tyrannidae > Empidonax > Empidonax traillii. Next base: position 1,035,631 of record NW_020955575.1, read on the forward strand.
CAGTCATGACATTCCCACTTAGGCGTTTATATTGTTCCTGAGTAAAACAATGGCAGAGAGGAAAAACAAGTGAGTAGTTCCCTTCCTAATCAGTCCTGTCAAAGGAAAACAAAGACATTAACATCTGACCACTACCAAGTGAGTAAAAATCAGGATGATTAGAAATCTAGGCACACTTTTTTAACTTATGGGTGAGAAAACATATTTTCGATAAATACTTTTGATGTCTGCAACATTCAGAGAAGTCATCATCCTCCCAAGAGCAGAACTTCACATTGCCCACTCTGTGCTAATGTACAAAATACAAAGGGTCTGATGCTGAGTTGTTACAGATTAATTCTGCTTCCCTGCATCTGACAGTTGCCCTTACCTTCTGGTACCCTGTCTGTCTGTCCAGAAAAGGAGAATCAGGATGCCAGAAAGTCCAGCTGTTTCACAGATACAGTAGCTACATGCAATAGCAACAATTCTGATGTTATTTCTCAGCAAGCCTTATGAAAGATGTGTGCCCTCCAGTACCCTTTCGAAATGTGAAGATCTCCATGACTGGATGACACAGCACACATCCAGAAAGTATATGTATGAGAAACAGGGGTAGTTTTAAGATGTTTGTAGTCAGTCAGCTCAAGAGCAGATGAAGTTCCATGTCTTACAGGGAAGAGAGGTGAACACACCATCACAGATGCATCCCACACCACAGGATGGGATATTATAGCTCCCATGGCCCAGAAGAGAAAATTACCAAAAAATTTTTAGCTAGCATAAGGTAGCTTCACACATGTGCATGGTGTACATGATAGTAAGTGCAAAAGCAAACCTCACTTGTCCCCAGTTTGTATTTTCTGAAGTGCTCAGAAATATTCACAGGAGTAGGTACTGCCATTAGAATTTTTTCTCAGATCACCTGATAAGCCTGTGTCTAACTGTGATTCATCCTCTACCTCAGTAGCCCTTCTGCAAAGTAGGACCATTCAGAGTAAGGATAGTTCAGGACAGAAGATGTTATTTTTTCATTCTTCTGCACTGTAATAATCTAAAATATGGTGAGAAAACACTGTAACCCAGCAAGCACTGGAGCACTCAGAGCTTTCCAAAGCAACTTAGGTTTTCCTATAGGGTTGAGTTTCAAATTGCTTGATCCATTTTGCTGAGAACAGCAACTGAAATCACAATGAGGTCACAAACTATCTACCAAAGAACAGTTTAACAGGTTTCATTCACCACTGCAGCTCCACCTCTTCAGGACACAAAGTCTATGCTTGGCTCTTGAGACAGTGCCTTCTCCTTTGCTTTCTGGATGCTAGTCTTTTGTACAAATCAGCCTGATTCCTACAGGCTCCATGATCACCATTGACAACTGCTTGAGAGTAATTTAGTAGCACAATCCTTTCTTCCCAAGATTTTTTTTCATTTGAAAGTAGCTCATACAATCTGAGCTTATGTCTATAATAGCAATGCTTTACTTCAGTACTACACTGGCAAAGGGCTTCTGTCTGGATGCATCTGTATCAGAAAAATAAGCCCTTTATAAGTACAACAAAACCATGTCACATGTTGTTGTCCTGGTCTGAGCATAGGTGTTCCAGGAACGTTAGAGATTTCTGCTGTCACAGATGTTTCAGCCCTTGGTTTTGCCCTGACAGCAGTACACAGCTGTGTTCTCAGGGCTCTGCGTCATAGACTTACAGAAACACACTGACAGAGTAATATTCACTTCTAGGGTTATCACTGTTTTCATAGTCCTGGGCATTGATGCTGTTGTAAAACAGATTTTTTTTTTTAATTAAATTCCTTTCCTCGGAAGAGTTTTATGAACATTCAGTCATTTTAGTGAAGCCTAAACCAAAACAAATTATGTAGATCCTATAGAATAAAATATAACAAGAAAATCTTGATTAAGAATTTGCTTTGAGAGGGTTGTTTGGTGAAAATTGTAAGTTCAGAAATGCAACATTTCTGAAAGGGTTAAGCAAACTAAAGACAAATATTTCCTCCTGTGAAAATGTAAGTTAAGTTATTTTATTATAATTAGTAGTCTCCTATTCCTCTCAAATCTTTGTTCGCGAAGCCTAGCCATGAGTAGTCTCCTATTCAATTTCCAACTCCTTCAAAAAGTTTAATTTCTAATTAATGACTTTATTCTGTAAGGGCTTATGGAAAGTGCAGCTCAAGTCACTGTGATCTCTTTTGCAATCAAGTGTCACAAAAATCTAGAGAAAACCCCTTTTTCTCTTTTTTTAGGAAAGCTGAATATATTGAAAATATATTGAAATAATACACTTTATGAGTGCATTTTGCTTGTGCTCAGGGTCCAAAAATAATACTGCCACAATTGTGATAAGCCTCCGCTTGTATTTCCCACCTATCATTGAGCTCAAGCACAAAAACACCAGCCACAGTGAGGGGTATAGTGCTGCCTTTCAGTGCAGCAGTGTGAGTGTGTCTATTTGTGAAGGCCTGCAAGGATATATTCCAAGGTTAACATCCATCACCAAACATGACATGGCAATTTTCTAGTGTAGTTTAGTATGTGATATTTACCTACATTTTACCTACATAGAAACTTTTCTGCTCCTGAGAAGTTGAAACTGTATTGTCCATTTATTTCGTTTCCCCAACCCAATCCCCCACCATCTAAACCAATATAATTAGTTTGAGGTAGAAGCAAATGAAAGATAGAGTCCGTCAAGACACACAGTCCTAGAGCTGACCCTGAGTTTAGCTCAACTGGTTAGAGCATGGTGCTTATAATGCCAAAGCTGTCAGCCACTCAAGAGCTGGACAAGTAGCTTCCTTCCAACTCAGAATATTCTGTGTGTTGGGAGGGTTAACCAGATGGGTTAAGCTCTGAATTGAAGGATTCCTAGTTCCTCCTTACATCTGCGTGTGCAAAGGGAAAGAAGAGCGTGCTGCTTTCTCTGTAATTTCTATAGAATGCCACAAGACCATATCCCTTGCTATTGCTGCTCCTAAAAGATTGTTCCCTTATGACTTGCTGGATAAAATAAATTTCCGCCTCCCCATCACCCCCTTCCTCAAAAGAGAAGAACAGAATCTGACATTTAGGGCAGAAAAGATAGCTCTCACCACAGTAGCATACTTTTAGTATTATCTATCCTGTATTAACTTTTTTTTTCCTCTTCAAATTTCTACCTATTTCTTATTGAAGACATTCAGAATATGAAAAAAGACAACACATGTTTTCCTTCACAATCATCACTTTATTTTTTCCATGAACTTAGTGGAAATCTCCTCCAAACTGATGACAGTTACTGGGAGTTCTGTTCTGGGTGTGGTAAAACTGAGAGTATATGGGAAGTGCAAGAAAGAGTGAATTATGCAATTTAAACAGCATTGGAACAAAGAAGATTTTGGTGTCATTTTACGGTATACTAATAGATATTTTGTAAATTCTATCCACGTTTCCTCAGAATACAAGAACAAATGGCAATCAATGAAATTGTAAGGAAGAAAATCCAGAATGAATCAAAATGTGTATTTTGGAAAAAAAAATTCTATGAAACTCACTGTCGCAGGTGTTTAAAAGGGTTTAGATGTGTGTATGGACAAAATAACATATAGCTACATTGTGAAGAATGTTAAAACACAACTAAAGCAACTCTTTTGGAAAACATTGAATTATTTTATGCTTCAGACATAAACAGAGATTTAAAGAGGAGGGAAAAGGAACCATTAATCAGACAGATAATTAAAGAGGGACTCACTACAGTGTTTCTTGAGTCTTTGCTTTGAAGAATCTGGCATTACTCACAGTTAGTTCTGTTCTTGGATTAGAGAAAAAACTGATCTGATTCAATACAGCAGTTCCCATGAATTTACTAGCAAAACTGAAATGATATCTATTTCCTAGGAAATCATTTCACTTGGTTTTTCAGCCTGGTATGAAAGCCAGGCCCCAGTAACTGAATTTGAAACACTCAGGTGTAGGCAAACCTGAAGCTGGAAGGAAACTTTTCTAACTCTGTGTGCTCTCAAAGTGTAGAACAAATGTACCCATCTGCTACAACCAAAGAAATATGATTGAAATGAGTGAACCTTAGCTTGGGTTTATCTCCTGTAGACAAGAGTCTTATAAAACGGTGGAAATAGAAAGAGTTAATAACAACCAAAGCATATTTTGAGAATTTTGGGCAAAGTGGCAGTCCTGACTGCTTATGGACGATATGAGTGTTTGCATATCAACTATTTCCTAGAATGACATGACTGGTAGATGGCTATTCACTGATTTAATTTTCTACCTTCAGATTTTTCTTTCTCCTTTTTTTTTTTTTTTCATTTTTGCTAATATTGTATTGAGTCATAGTTCAAAAAGTAATTGGCAACTTTTGTCCTTTTTTTACAGCTTAATATAGTTTTTTCTACCCAGAACCTAAGAATATGCTCATTTTGAAACTCTATATAAAGTACTGCTCTTTATTTTTAAAATATCCATTTTGATTATATATCACAAGGAAACCAGGCCAAAAATCACTGCAATGTTTATTAGGATAGTTATAACAAGTACAATATAAAAATGCAGTTTCCAGGTAATATGGCTATACTAACATCCATGATGTAAATAAACCTGTATAAACAGAAGATAATTCTGCATGTTTGGATTCCATTAGAGATGGAATAACTACTCCTGTACAGGCATTCCTTTTGTGTGACTCCTCTCTGCTATCTTCTCTAAGCTACAATTGAGACATCAACATTTAAACTAATCAGCCTGGACTCCCTGCAGACTCAACTGGAGGTGTAATTTATCTTCCCTGTTTCAGACACCTACTTCAGGATATCACAAACTGTGTCCTGAAAGTGCTAATACACAGTGCTATCCAATGCACAGGTTGGTTATCTCAGACATTCACCACCAATATCTATTCACACTTTCCTACTTCTGAACATCACCATAATAGGGCTATAGCAGCAGTTTTGTAATGTAAATTTTTGAATCTTGCAGTAGCGGTTGAAGATGTTACTGTGCAGAACACAGCAACTGAATTGCAGTTATCCTTCCAGCAGTTCAACCATCAAAGTCGATTGACATAAGATATCTCTTTCTGCAATGAACTGCTAAAAAATATCTCCCAAATACAGCTTTCTAAGGCTGGAAAGTTACTGAAAAACATCTAAAGTATCAATGGTGAGGGCAGGTCTGTAACTTTGAAGTACCCGCTTCCCACAATTGAATGCAGATTATAAAACCAGGTTCCTCTTTGAAGGTTTCAGAGAAACAATCAAGGTTACTGTTTGGGTGTAGAGGACTATGGTACTTAGACATGTGGTTATCAGATGAGGGATTAAATTAAGTGGCTGTCACTGCCCTCAGCATGAGCTCCAAAACTATATATGTTATAGCAGCTGTAGGGCTGCTAGACAAGGAGGCAGTTTGTTGACCAGAAAGGTTTCTATTCCTCTATCGGTGCCCGGAAAAAGTCTTATGATTGCAATGGAGAGTCAGTGGAGGATTTCATCCTGAGTGTTAGCTAAAGGGCTGCTGATAAAACAAATGTCCCACAGGATGCTATTGCTTTTTATTACAGTGAGGTCTAGAGGGAGTTCAAACAATTAGCTGTCAAGGGATATTTTTAAGGATGCTACTGTACAGAAGCAGATAAGCTGGAGAGTTCTTGTAGTAGTAAAAACTAAAGTAGGTAAAACTAAAGTTATCTACAGATATGCATCATCTGGACCCAAAAATGAAAGAAATATACTACTTAATTTGAGTTCCTGTCTCTATGAACCCCATATTAAAGTTTATTGAAATATGATTCTGTCCTAGATTATAGGGGATAGAATTTTTGTTTCTTTTTATATGCCAAAACTCTTTTCCAATGCTGCATGCTACACACATTTTATAATAAATATCCAAAATGCAACTGGAGACATCACAAACATTGCCTTATCATATGGGACTAGGATTTATTTAAACCTGATTTGTTGACAGGCTGTGTTGGAAATATGGTGAGAAATTATGCTATTAATATTGTTTGTATATAATCTTCTAGCCTCAGGGACACTGAATATTAAAGCAGGCAAAAAATTGACTGCTTATTACAGAACAGATAGAGAGCACATACTGAGTAGAGTAAGTAAAATTCTCAAAACACACCTATATGACCTGGAGGCAATTTTCAAAGGATTTTGTCTTTGCCAAATTTAGATTTCAAAGAGATCTAAA
>NW_020955575.1:1042230-1128771 GCF_003031625.1 Empidonax traillii
TTCTAGCCTCAGGGACACTGAATATTAAAGCAGGCAAAAAATTGACTGCTTATTACAGAACAGATAGAGAGCACATACTGAGTAGAGTAAGTAAAATTCTCAAAACACACCTATATGACCTGGAGGCAATTTTCAAAGGATTTTGTCTTTGCCAAATTTAGATTTCAAAGAGATCTAAATGTATTTAAAATGGGATATATGTGTTTTGAAAACCTTGTCCACTGCAAGTATTCCCACATTAGTCAAGGGTCCTTCTATTCTTTGGCTAGACTAAGATCTAGGTTTAAAAAAAAGAAGACAGGACAAAAAGGGAAAAAGAAGAGAAAGAAGAGAAAGAAGAGAAAAAGAAAGAAAAGAAAGAAAAGAAAGAAAGAAAGAAAGAAAGAAAGAAAGAAAGAAAGAAAGAAAGAAAGAAAGAAAGAAAGAAAGAAAGAAAGAAAGAAAGAAAGAAAGAAAGAAAGAAAGAAAGAAAGAAAGAAAGAGAAAGAAAAAGAAAGAGAAGAAAGAAAAAGAAAGAGAAGAAAGAAAGAAAATGAAAATTGATGTCTCATTGGAAAACTGTAGAGATCAGTTCTACCATTTGACTAATATGTAAAATATAGGTAATTATTATTTTATTTCTTTCATTTCAGGAACTGTATAATATCTAGTCAAAATTCACCTGTAAACATTTTATTTAGTGCAGTCTGGGCTTGGATTTTTTTCTTTATTTTTATCTTTGTCAACAGAAATTCTGTGCTACAACTAGGTGAAAGCTTCAGGCCAAAGTCAAATATTATTTTTTGTCATAAGATTCTTAGAGTTCATCTCATTTTTTCCATGTCCAAACTTAAAAACACATTAACTTAGGATAGAAAGATAGAAATTCTCATTACACAACTTAGGTCCTGGATTTCAAACAATTCAGTAAGATACTCTGAGTTAAGACAATGAAATTATTTCAGTGTGGAAACTGAACCTAATTCCCTATTTTGCTAAACTGGTGTCTGGAATTCTTGAATAATAACTTTTAAATTGCTATCAGGGAAACCATCGACTCTTTCAGAGAATGTTCTCAATGGGTCAGGCAAAGGGTACATGTAGTATGTCCACATAGCCTAGTGTCTAGATCACTGGTCTAGGGTTTAGGGAATCATCAGTAAGCATATTTTCTTATATTTAACAGTGAATGTAGAGTTTACAGAAACAGCTTAAAACAATGAAAGCTGGTTAAAGAACTGTGCTACCTTCTGCAACCTTAGCATATTAGAATGTGTGACACACTGTTCCTGTGACATCTTCCATCCATTATTGCAGGCATCTCTTGGCATGCTCTCCATTGTCTCCCAGGAGCCTAAACCTTTCCATATGTTTTATTCTGACCCTAGCATCAAACTCAATTGGCTGTTCAGCTTGGAGTGAGGAAGACAAACAGCTGTATTAAGAAAGATAAAGGAGTAGCCCTTAGCACAAGTGCTTTTGTAGATCCAACTTAAGTGCACAAATAGGAAAGGATTTAGCAGTCAAATTACCTAGATTTTTTCCACAGGAAGTGAATAAATATCATAAATCCTTTTACATATCTGGGCCTGGGTGACACTTGAACTCAGGACTTCAATATTTTTGAAAAGTTTGTGGCTTGTATTTGTCTCAATACAAGGGACATAAAAAGAAGACTCCAACTTCTGCTAATGAAAAGAGAGCTGCATCATCTAAATTTATCTGCCAACGGTTGTTATTCTGTTAATGAAGTCAGAGGTGAGATGTTAGCAAACCTCTACCTTAGCTTTTCAAATTTTACTTTTGACTTCTTTAACTTTATTGATAGGGAAGATTGTAGCAAAACCTTACTATTTCCTCCTTATTCTTTTAAACCCTCTTGGTCTTAAGGTAGAGGCCTGTATTAACAATCTGTAACCTCCAGATTGGCAGTCAGTGAGATACACCTTTGGGTATATGACTACTAAAAATGGCTTGACTGCATTCACATCAACAACTTTAACCAGATCTGTGACTGGTCAGTGATTGAATTGTAAGCCTCCAGCAGTGTTTCCCAGGGAGGCAACTGGTGCCCTGTCTGAGTCAGCAACAGAGGGGCCTTTGGTGTTCATAGGTTGAGCGACTGAGGAACAGGGGTGGGAAAATGAAACACTCTTCTGTTAGATCTTCTACTGATGGACTAACTCTTTGCAACCATCACATGAAAAAAAAAAGAGGTGTATTAATACAGATCCCTTTAGCTAGATTCTACAAGAGAGTAATTTTCCATACAGTTATGCTGAAAAAACTTAGATTAATAACCACAGTAAGATCTGGAATCTCTGAGCATAACGATTTATATATTTCCTTTTGTTATCCCTTTTAACATAGTATTTGTCTTCTGTGCTTGTAATAATATCAGATTAAGATCGTGATAATTATTCTTACTTATACTAACTTAAACAGAAATTTATTTTTTCTTCCCTGGATTCATCCTGATACTATTAGAAATGTCCTTTTCACATAGTGGTGTCATTGTTTTTTGCACCAATGTGTCTGGTAATCTCACCACTTCAAGACAGCGTTCCAAGAATCCTTTAAGACTAGCCACCAATCAGTGAAGTAATGTTTCATTTCCAAAATCATCTCCTTTAAGTCTGTTACTGGAAACATCAGAAACAACATTTATCTGTTATAAAAGGAATTCACGTTTCTCCTGAGTATTCTCCAGTGTAAATTGCTACTTCTATTTAAAAACATCGGGCTCTGTCCAATTCTCAGATCCAATGAATCTGCTTTGTGCCATTCCTCGTAGGCCAAGGAAGACTAATTAATTAATCCCAGTGGAGGAAACTTCCACTACCATTCATCTCTTGTTACAATTCTTTAGGCTTTTTTTTCCACTGTCCCAATTCACGATGTATTTTTAGGAGCAAGGAAATACAGGGAAACAGCTGAGACATTTTTCTCTGCAGGTAGTCTTTAATTTCTTTGTGAATGCACCCCAGAGCATGGGATTGTTGATTTCTCCCCAGATTCCTGTGTATCTCTTCATGCACTTCTCTGCTGCAGATGTATCTCCCTCTGATTAGGCTGTAAATCTCTCTTGCTATTCTGCTGGGACTTTCATTGGTGAAATTCTCTACATTTGTTAATGAATAAACACAGATAATGGATATTTATTGAATAGATTTTCATTGTGCATTGGTTAAAATGTATCATTGTTTTCATTCACAAACTTAGAGCAAGCTTTCCCAGAACATTAGGAGTAATAGGAATAATAATTAAGAAAAAAAGGACTGGATCAAAGATTGCAGCAAAGTTTAGAGTCAGATGGACAGGCAGACAATCTAGATAGATGTCACTTGGCACTAGATGACAGTAAGCTGCCTTATGCTGTTCACTGAATGATGGATGACAAGTCTTATTGTTATACAGATGCTTAACCCGCTGGTGTGCATTATAATTTTGAAGATACCATCTGATTTGCAGAAATTAGTATGCTATGCAGCTATAGATATGTTGCAGGCGGTAGGAACTGGAATTGGGTTATTTTTTCCTGTTGTTTGTTGCCTGACAGCTTTGACTCCAAGACCCATTCATTATAGCAAACTGAATTTATAGAGGTCTGGACTTTGGCTTTTGCTTCAGTGAAAGAAAAAACAGGTTCTCATTTATTGGATTTGCAATGGAGATATAATACGTCTAGCACCTACACAGAGATATTCTTGATAGAAAAATATTAGAAAATATAAAAGATCATGGTGAATTTGACTGGCACTGAAAAATAATAAGGAGATGGTAAGAGAATATTTGCATACTGCTCACCTAAACATATCTTTAAGTTTACTTCTGTCCCCATTCAGCTTGGCATGGCCCTTGGAAGAACTGTGTAACGGGGATAAATTCCCAAACAATGTGGGAAAGAACATCTGCTGAGGGGTTTATGTAATTTTCCACTCAATTTGTTCTGTCAAGAAGATAAAGTATTTCACTTCTTTGAAGAGACCAATACTATGGGTTAAAAAACTGAAACTTAAAATGGCACAAATTCAGTATGAAGCAAACTTTCTTTGTTCCAGTTTCCTATATTATTTCTCCCCGTTTTAAGTCATCGATTTGCTTTTTTTAATCTCTTCCTTTTACCTTCATGTCTGTTTGGTTGGGTAAGACATGCAAAGATCCAGGAAACAAGAAACGTGACATCCCTAACCAACTAGACAGAACCATAATTCTTGAGCACTGGGTGTACTTCTATCAAAACACACAATGGCTGAATGGCTGTTTGTTACTTTACTGACTTTCACTGAACATATATGTCCTGTATTGCGAATAAAACAATAAAATTGTACCTTTAGCAATAGAATCACAGTCTAGAAACATTCAAAATGAGTAAGTTTGTGCTTCCTATTTTCCACATCAGAGCAGACCAAGGAAAAATATTAAATGCATAAAACTGAAAGGCTTCTAATGCATTATATGCTTTCACTATAGTATCTTTAGGGCTCCCCAAACAGCACAATGTGATTTATAAACTGTACTGAAAGCCTTCTCCTGTAGTGCAGTGGATGTTATCATTGGTCTCCTTGTTCACATTTCCTGTGGAGGAAATAGCTGTTATCAAATACTATAAATATTAAATAATATCAAATAGCACATACTTTAGTACCTTTAGTGTGTTGCTGTGTATCTGATTCATTATATTTACTTTATTTACTTTGCTTATGCTATAAAAAAGCTAATATTAAAGTTTTTTTACCCTTTACTAACAGAAAGATATGACATTAAAAGTGAGTATAGAAGGTTTTTTAAAATGATGGGCTTAACTGACATGCAGCTTGTCAAATACCTTTTAGTATTCCATGAGAACAGCATGGTTACTACTGCAGGGCAGCAAGTCTGAATAGGCTCACTGGTGCAAGGAAAGATGAGCATGTATCTTGCTCTTCTCAGAAATATGTAAAACTTTCATTTCTCACAACATTTAAAAAGAGCTAAAAGTTTTTGCATCAGCTCCAGGAGGACATGAAGGTAAGGGCTAAATATCTTGGGAGAAACCAAGGGGGAGCTGTCCCAAAAGCTATTTCTGCATTTGTTTTCCAAGTTGGTTGAACCAGAAAGTATGAGAGCTCACACAGGGGAACATGTTGTCACATAGCTCCCACATGAGACCCATCTGGAAAAATATTTGAATGAAAGACCATTCGAGACCCACAAAGCTCTCAGTCAACTGCTAATTTCCCTTGCACAGCAGTACCTGAACCGTCTTAGTTTTGGTGAATTGATAGCAGAGGTCCTAGAGAAACCAATACTGTCCTGCAAGTAGATGGATTTGAGTTGCCTGAAAAGCCGGATGTGAATTGTTTGGACCGAATTTCTGGATTCTTTAATGTCAGCTAGTTGCGTTCTCCTCTTGGGCAGCTGTGAGTGAGGGAAGGTCCAGGGGGTGAGAGCCCTCTGTACCACGGGGTTCAGGAGTCCGGAAACACCCAAGCAGCAGCCCCACGACTCAGAAGCCTTTGGCAGCCAATCAGGAGAGGAGGGGGCAGTCCTGGGATCTACCAAGGGGAATTTAAATGGCTCCAGGGAGCATAAGCAACCCGGAATGCACCAAACTAGAGCAGGCAAACAGTGGCATGGCACAGCAGTGAGGGTGTGACACGGTAGTTCTCACAGGAATTCAGGCAGGGCAAGCAGGAAGGGTTCATCTCTGACCATCCAGGAGCAGTCAACAGAGGCGTAAAACAGACATAGTAGCTGGTAAGAAAGAGCAAAGAGATATCATTTCAGCTCCGGTCTTATCAACATACTAGTTTAAGCTTCCTCAGTCACAGTATTGACGTGCCGTACAGCTCAATCACCTCTAACTGAAGAAGTCACTGAACCAGCTGCATCAGAGGCCTCCAGATGGACAGACCTGCTGATGGTAGACACATCTCTCCAGGTCCCAGGTTGCCAGGAGTGCCTGATGCCTCTTTGTGAGACTGGAGCTGACAAAATCTTATTTTGCAGAAGGTGTGCTGTGGCTGAAGAGCTGTGTTGTCAGATGCAGGAGCTACAGGAAGAAGTGAACAGGCTTTGTTTTCATGCAGATGATCAAGGGAGAGGCGGACTATATTTAGAGACACTACAGCCTCAAGACTCTTGCGAGTCTTGAACCTCCATTGTAGTAGAGAGGCAAGTGGACTCAGAACTCTGTAGGGTGATTACTCAAAGGACTGTTAACTCAAGGGTCTATTGAAGACGAAGGCTGGAAGCAGGTCACTGCTCCTATTGGAAGGAAGATTCCTCCTGCTTCTCAGAATTTGACAGGTAGGACTGGTACCTTCTAAAACACGTATAAGGCTCTGGAACTGGAAGGCCAGACAACTGATGAAATGAGTAACGATCCTTCTGTGATAGTGGGGCCTCTTAAAACAACACTGCCTGGACCCTGCATCAAGACCTCCTTGTTTAACAGGAAAAGAAGGGTAGTTGTAATAGGAGACTCCCTTCTAAGGAGAATAGAGGTTCCACTTATGCAGACTGTACACAACTCACAGGGAAGTCTGCAGTCTCCCAGGGGTAAGGGTAGGGGACACTACTGGAAAACTCTCCAGTTTAGTAAGGCACTCTAATTACTATTCACTGTTGGTTGTTCAAACTGGCAGTGATGAAATAACAAAGGGAAATCTGAGTGCAATCAAAATATTCTTCAGGGCCCTGGGACAATTGGTAGAGGGATCAGGAGCACAGTTTTCCTTGATTCTTCCAGAAACAAGGAATAATACTGATAGGAATAGGAAGATTCATCAGGTCAATAAGTTGCTCCAAGGTTGGTATAATTGGAAAAATTTGGGTTTTTTTCACTATGGGATGATCTACTCAACACTTGGTTTACTGACACCTGACATGATGCACTAATCTCAGAGGGGGAAAAGAGTTCTAGCCCAGGAGCTAGTGGGGCTCTTGACAGAGCTTTAGACTAGCTTAGAAGGGAAAAGGGGACAAAGCAAGGCTCATCAGTGATGACCAATAGGATGGTGTGCCAAAACCTGAGAAAACCACCACTCATGGGATCCTTCAATCTGCCTCAAGAGGTGTTGGCAATGATGTACCACACCTGAAATGTTTCTACACTAATGAACATAAAATGAAGAACAACCAAGAGGAGTTTGAGCTTTTGGCACAGTCCCAGAGATTTGAAAACATTGTCATAAATTAAATCTGGTGGGATGAGACCTGTAGCTGGAGTGCCCTGTTGGACATTTTCGGGCTCTTCAAGAGGGACAGACAGGACAGAAGTGGAGGGGTGGCACTGTAGAAGGTTTAGAATATATGGAGCACACAACTGACAATGGCATAGTTGAGAGCCTCTAGGTAAGAGACAAGGGACAAAAAAATTATGCAGATGTCATTGTGGGAGTCTACTACAGATCTCCCAGCCAGAATGATGGCACCAACAAATTACTCTTTGAGGAACCAAGGGACACTTCCAAGCCAACTACTCTAGTCCTGATGGGGGACTTCAACTTGCTAGAAAGTAACTGGGAGCATCACACAGCTGGTATAACCTGGGCCAGAGGATGCCTAAAGAACCTGGATGACAACTTTATGGAAAGGTCCTAAGGGAACCAACTTGGAAAAATACCTTCCTTGATGTGCTGCTTGTTGACAGAGCAGATCTCGTGAGAGAGGTGGAATATGGTGGCTGTCTTGGCCACAGTGACCACGAGGTGATCAGGTTTAAAATCTCTGCTGACAGAAGGAAAAGTGCCAGCAAAACCTCAGCTCTGGCCATGAGGAGAGTAGACTTTATGCTGCTCAGGGAATTTGTAAGGTCCTCTGGGAAACTGGTTTTGCAGGTGCTGTGGTCCATCAGTGCTGGTCACTTTTTAAACATCGACTCCTAAGGGCACAGGGGCAGGCAATTCCCAAATGTTGGAAATCAAGCAGGTGAGGCAGAAGTCCCACTTGGCTAAGCAAGGATCTTCTCTTTGAAATAAGGCAAAAAAGGAAGGTGCATGCTCAGTGGAAGCAAGGTCAAGTGATAGGAAGAATTCAGAGATGCTGCTTGCTGCTATAGGAAGAAAATTTGTGGCCAAAGCTCAGCTGTAGTTTAAGCTGGCCAGAAATATGGGGGACAGTAGAAAGGGGTTTTTTTTCAAATATATTAATGTCAATAGGCAGTATAGAAATATCATTGTCCCATTACAGGATGAGGATGGTCACCTCGCAAACAGGGACAGAGACAAAGCAGAGATGTTTAATGCTTTCTTTGCCTCTGTCTTCAACATGGATGATGAACCAAGCAGGTCTCAGTGCCCTGAGCTGAAGGACCATAACAGTGAGAATGATCAACTCCCAGTTGATCCTGAAATTCCATGGGATCTGCTGTTCCAGTTGGATCCCTGCAAATCTATGGGGCCTGATGAGATTCATCCCAGAATCCTCAAAGACCTAGCTGATGTCATCACAAATCCTCTCTCAATGATTTTTAAACAGACCTGGGAATCCGGAGAGGTCTCACCTGACTGGAAGCTGGCAAATGTTTTCCCAGTTCTCAAGAACAGCAAGAAGGAGGACCCTGGAAACTGCAGGCCTGTCTGTCTCATTTCAGTGCGCGGTAAAAATTTTGGAGAAGATTATTCTGGAAAGTATTGAAAAACACCTGAAAGTCAACACCATCATTGGTCACAGCCAGCATGGCTCCGTGAGAGAAAAGTCCTGCTTATCAAACTCAATTTTATTAAGCCACCTAGATGATCAAGGGAAGCCAGTTGATGTAATCAACTTCTGACCTGTTCTTTACTTGTACTTTTATCTCTATCTTCCAAAATGTTTCTAGGCAACTCAGTTCTTTTCTACAGGTGGTAAACCTTGAATTAGAGCAAGTAGTTGCCCTTGTTTGCCACTATAAAATGTGATATTTAAAGAAATTATTGTACATCATATATTGATGAGGAAACTGACAATGCCCTAAATGCAGAGCAAACATTAAAACATTTGAGATATTGCTGTTCTGGGTAAACAAAAACTTAATTAATTTCAAGTCACATGGCACTATGATTTTTGATGTAATAATGGTTAAATTGAAATGTTTTAGCTCTGTTCAGTTCTTTCTTCACCTTGACCACAGCAGAGCCATTGCCAGCCCTGGATGTGAACTGGGCAAGTTCTGGAGCATGGACCAGCTAGCCAGGCATGCCTGCAGCATACTCCCCTTTACTGAAGAGGCAGCCAGCTTGCAGTGATCTTTGCAAGGCACAGTGTGCTACTAGCCTTTGGTGCTGTTGCTGATTGCAGAGAAAGATACAGAAAAGGAAGCTGCAGGACATAAAGAGGGGTAAATTTCTCATTTGTAATTTTATCAGTGAAGCTGACATTTGTTTTGCACTGGGGCCTCTGGTTTTTGCCCAGTAGAACAAGACTAAAGCCTGTGGTAAAACGGGGTAATCTCATAGTTTTGTTTTGTCTTTCAGGCAAGGCATCAAGAACTGGGTAAAGTCTATATTGCTGACAGTGACTGTGGGCAAACTCTGTTTGCTTGCATTTACCCCTGATTACCTCACTGCCTAAAGCTGCCTCTGGTTTCTATCATGGACAGTGCCATGGACTGTATCTCTCTCAGGCACTCAATGACCTGGAACCAGTCTGGCTAGAAGATTAACTAAGCTCTGGTCTGGAGACAAGAACTGAGAACTGTGTCTTTCCGGCACAAAACCGGGGAGGGTGAAATTCATCTGAAGGGGAAGAAAAGCTTTTTGAAAGATTTCTTAAAACTGTGAACTCTCACAGAAACTAAGGCCAATTAAAAGTCTCCCCTTTATCCCCACCTAGTAAAAAGTATGCTTCTTCACTCTGTATTGTCTAATTGAAACTGCATCTCAGCTCAGTGTGTCTTTACATTCCTTTAACAGTAATATGGTTAAAAACAAAGGCAACAATGGGATGTTCACTGCATGCAGTAATCTTAAATTTTGAAATAAAACAGACCAGCACAGTGTTTATCTCATTCCACCATGCAGTACTTATATTATGCACTAAAGTATTATGGTGAGCAAACCAGTATAAGAATGTAATGGAATAGAACTAATTACTGCTATTGACCCATATAGAGTTGAAAGCCTAAACTGCAACTCTAATGTCTCCAACTAAAAATGCCTCTGTTTTATTCATCACTCCGACTTTTCCTGTGTGTATTCAGTATAGTATCCATTTACTGACATAGACTAGCTTTTGCTTTCTACTAGTGACAGTCCTACAGAAACAGAGAACTCTTAGAAAGGGTTTGGTTTTTTTTACACATCAATCCACAGAATTAAATTCCTGTGGCAGGTTCACTCTTCAGCCAAAGTGTACAAATTACGCTCCGAGATGCATACATCAGTGTAGCCTCATTGAAGGCACAGATTTACACTAGAAACCCAAAGTAGAATTCATAAAACACAAGAAAGCCGATACTGTAATTTAAGACCACTTTTGCCCTTCAGAATATTTGTTGTCAGGGATAGGGTATGAACAAAAAAAAAAAAAAAGAAAATCCTTATATCTTTATTTTCATATTCTAGATTTAGTTTGCAGTGGTGACAAGTGGAAAAAAAACCCCAACTTTTTATTATTTCATTTGCTATACACACAAATTTTATATTAAACAATCAAACAGCAATAAAAGTAGAAGCTCTCACTGATAATGACAGCAAAAATGCTTTGCACTTTAGTACAGTGTCATGTAGGTACTTGTTCATATTTTCTTAAAATTTAAATAGCAAAATATATTATTAAATTTATGTTGTAATTACTATTATATTGCAATCACACATTCTCTTAACATTAAATACCACTATAAATAAATAATAAATCTATTTGCTTGTGACTTTATATTGTTTTTAAGAACATAAGAAACTCTATCCTATGGAATTTTCTTTGCAATTTTTATGTAAAATTAGTCCATTTTCATGTTTGTGTGTCCACATGGGACACAATAATTTGTTCCACAAACACAATTCAACATAGACCAATGTCTCAATGCAGCTATTAGTTGAAGTCCAGAGGAGCCTGCCCATAGCCTACCTGTTAGATCTTCATGACCTTGATGAAAAGTCCAACTATATGAACCTGAAAAATAGTAAATAGCAGTTCTTGTACTTTCCTTCAGTACAGTTTAAATGTTTAGATAATGATTAGTATAGACCATTTGCATATCTTTTGCATGACAAGTCCAGAAAAAAAACCTGATCCTTTAGCCCAGTATGATTCCAATTGCTTCAGATGAGTCCTGCAGCAAAGAAGAAATTTTGAAAAGATTTCATTGTCAAAAAAATACAGAGAAAAGGACCAGAGAAATGAACTGGAAAAAGGCATATTTCCAGAATCCTAATAGAGAATTATGACATATATTATTCTTCATTTGCCTAATACTATCAGCTAGGTTTCCATGAAATTAGCAGTTTGGGCTTTTGTCTGTTTTCATTTTCTCTTAGAATAGTTTTCATAACAGGAAAATTCACCTTAAACCCAAGAGAAAGTTAATCTTGCAAACTCAAATTTCTCTTCCAGCTGAGGAAAGTGAGTGGTCTTTATGGTCAAGGTAATGCAGGAAGCTGGCAGCAGCAAAAGAAATTCAGCATGTATTTTCCAAACCTCAAACCTTAACGTGGGGACCATTCTCACTTTATTGCTATGCTTATGACAAACAGCTTTGAGAAGTTCTGTGCACCAGGAAAATGACACCGTGCAGCTGACTTTGAACTGCATAACTGCTTTAGACAGATATTTTATATATTTTGAACCAGAATACATCACTAAGGGTTTAGCTTATATTTGCATGAAAAGGATATAGCAGATACCATTTGCTGTGTCTGTGTGCAAGCAAGAACTCATTAAAACTAGAAAGCCTATGAGGGAATTAGGCACTGTAGTCTCACAGGATTTTTGCAGGAACAGAGTGACTAACTTCCTGAGATATCATTATTGCCTAATAATGCATTTGACTGTTATAAATTATGTTCACACACTTGAAATCTGAATGGTTTAAGATACTGTTTTTCTTCAGAGAGTGAGTGGGTTCTTCTATTTCTTTTTGACCAGATGAAAGCTTAGCTTTATACAAATCTGCAAACAAAATCTCCAATTGCAACAGTGTTCTTTGGTAGCATACGCGTGTGATGAACCCCTAATGAGAGAAAAATCCTTTTCATTCAGTTTACTCTCCCTTCCTTTGGCTTATTGACCATATCAAGTTAAATGTTAATTGCAAGCTACAGAGAGGTTACTTATCCCTTTGTAATCAAATATCTCATTCATTAACTACCTATGCAACAAAATATCTGTAGTTGAAGGTTTGACTGAAACTTTTGTTTTCATACCAATAAGAAGATACCACCAATCAGGGTTAAATGTGCAGAAAAATAATGTTTTTATTTTTTAAAAATACATTTTAAAAAATGATGCTAAGCCACAATTAAAAAAAATACAGAGATATATTCAAGCACACTTTTAGTTTTATTAAAAGAGTTTTGGGATTCAATAAATCCACTGAGATTAAAAATACTTTTTTTTTTCTTCACTCATTATTACTTTCTCATTATACATTGACTTGCTGTGTGACCTTAGGCAATTAATTTACTCTCTAGCCAAAATTTTCCAACCTGAATATGTAAAATTAAACATCTGAATCTATTTTTAGATGCTAAAATAAATGGCCTGATTTTCAGAGGTCATTTTTACCCCAAATATTCATTAAGTTGACAGGGGCTCTGGCTGCCCTTTGCCTCTGCATAACTCATTACTTCTTGCGTACATAAGTATGGATTTAGATGCTTAACTCCTGGTATCAAACACTATCCTCAGGCTTCTCACTCAATGGGGTATGGGGCAGGAAATGCCTGAGCTAGCAAGACCCAAGCAAAGTGAGTTGGAACAGCTCAGTATTGGTCAGGGTCAAAAGTGATTCTGCTGTACTTGCATGCCTCAGCACAGGACTCCCCGAAGGTTGTGCTGGCAAAATAAGTTCAAATGTCACTCTTCTCGCATAGTAGGTATGTCTGAAGAGATTTAATTTTCCTGGATATAATATTGTGCCCTTCATTTAGGTGCTTAATTTAGATGTTACGCACAAAATTCTGTTTGGTCCTAGAAGGGGGCTGAAGTTTGCCTACCATAGGAGAGAGAGAGAGAGAGAGAGAGTGCTTCTGCAGATAAGCAGAGGGAAATCCATTCATATTTTTAGTGCCTATCTTTCCACTGAGAGTATAGAAAATTAATAGAAAATGTTAGGTGCTTCCATCCACCGAGGACCCAGAGCATTTTAGCCCTTTTCTGAGAAAGTTATCAGGTATAGGTGACACCATCTTATTCTTAATAGTCTAGTGGTTTGAGTGCTCACTGAGAAAATGAGAGGTTTGCATTCCCAGCCCTGATCATCTTACAGGGGACTGAATCTACCTCTCCTATCACCCTCGAGAGTGACCTAACCACCGTGCCATGAATATTCGGAGTGAGGCACTTAGTGTTCCATCTCCCGAGGCTGAGTTTCTGTATAACCAGAAATGCAAAATTCATTATTCTGGGAAAGCATCAGGGAAACAAGTGTTAGATTGTAGTCACAGGGATAGGTCTGAGAAGGGGAGGTCTTCAGCTTTCAGCTTTCTCTTATGAAACTTAAACACTTCTCACCTTGTGCAGCAAGGAGCAAAGAAAAGGGAGGGAGCCCTCCCTATTCCTATGCCTCTTCACTTGAGAGCTTTCTCATGCTTTCTCATACACTACCTACTGCACTCAGAGCTCTTGTTACTGACTTCACACACACTCAAATTCAGAAGACCACAGCTGTTCAGGATTCCTGGTGGTTTACATCTTGGCAAAGTGTTCTTGACACAAGTATCATTCCCGAAGGTGATAATAAAGGGTATAAATTCAGAGATTTCATCCCTTGTTTGTAATAATGAGAGGGACAAAAAAATTGTCACTTTTGAAAAGTAAGGTATATTGGATAGGGTTCAGGGCTCTGTTCAGGAAGGGTAAAGTTTATCTGGTGAACTGGGTAGGCAGTTCCTTCTTGAAGAAGAATCCCTCCATGTATTTGCCATGTATTCAGATTTAAATCTGCCTGGATTTGTTTCCAAGTTATTCTCAGACTTCTGCTGCAGAGTGCAACTTTTAAAGATTCCTCATTGTAGGCACGGCAGGATGGCCCCTTCTGACAGGTCTTGAATGCCAAGACATTAATCAGCATTTTGAATTAATCAATCAAATGATCTGCCTACAAATGGGTCTAGATATCAAACTGCACTCAGTAAAAGATGCTTAGAGCCAGGTGTAAGTCCAGTAACTTCTCCACAGCTCTAGTCTGAGGCTTAACTGTAGCTCAGCTTGTCTTCCACTGTCCCTCTTTGACAGCTGTCTTTTAAAGCAACAGCTCACGATTAAAGTTGTTTTTTAGTCTTGTTTGGCTTTTACACCAGTATAATCCAAAGAAGACTTGACTATTTTCGAATGGAGAAAAAGAGACACATAACCAACAGCTCAACTCTAGAAAAATTTATTAGAAGAGTGCCGTTTTGAGATCTTCACTGAAAATAGTTCAGTCCATGGTATTCTATGCTTTATTTACACGTGACATACTTAAAACTTCAAAATAGGAAAGTTAATGTGCAGTTTTTATTGAACCACCTGTTACTGACCATACAAAAAATACAATTTTAAAGGGTTCTTTAAAACACATGGGATGACACTTAACAGCTTAGTGGACTTTTGATACTTCTGCCCATAATCATGCAAGTAGAGATTTTACATGTAATTTATTTGATTAAACAACCGAAACATTTGTCTCAGTACACATCTGATGCATGTGTACAGTCAGGTACATAGGTATTTGAACACTTCTAGTGAAGGAACAATTTTCTTGTACAAAATAGGGGTCATTAAAACATAAAAGGTCATCTTTAGTACTATGTAGCTTCATTCAGAAACCACAGAAACTTAATGTGCTGAAAATCTATACAGAACTACAAATTTCAAGGGCAAATGAGATTTTATAGCTTAATGGAGAGCTTAAGTAAATAAAACAATTAGAAAAATGTGGGGGAAAATATTGTGAGGTATCTGGTGGTTGTAAAAATCCTATAAAAATTATAATTTATTTTTTATGTAGTGAAATTCATTGCAATATGTCAGTTTCTATGTGAGGGACAGGACTCAGCACTCCAGATTTGTCTCTACACTGCTGAGTAGAGGAGAAGGATCACAATACCTGACGTGCTGGCAGTGCTCCCACTGTCACAGTTTAGGAATGGTATTCCCCTATTTAGTGCTCTCACTGAAATGCTCCAAACCATGTGCTGCTTGCTCATTTCCCTCTCCCTCTATCCCTGTGACAGGCTGGAGAGGAGAATTGGAGGCACAAAAGGTAAAGATCACAGTTTGAGATAAGAACAATTTACTGGACACAACAATGAAAAAATATATATGAACAGTAACAGTAACAATATTAATAAAAGCATGTACAAGAAAAGGGCAAATGATTCACACATTATGGCTCATTGTGGAACCCCCCAACAATCCCTGACCATTTCCTCCACCATACTGTGCAACCCAGAGAGACCTCTTCCCCCACACACCCTCGGTAACGACATGAGGTAGTATAGAATAACCTCTGGGTCCTGACTACTCCAAAATGAACTCTGTCCTGGCCAGAACCAGTACCCTCACTCACACAGCCCAGGATGTTTTTTATTGTTTTTTTTCCCTGAGGACACACACACACACACACACACACACACACACACACACACACACACTCTGTGCTTACTGATACATAGTGTTATTCCTCACCAGGGGCAGGACTTATATCTTTTTGCTGAACTTAATGAGATTTTTCTTTTACCCAGTTCTCCAGCCTGTCCAGGTCTCTCTCAATGACAGCACACCCCTCTGGTGTATCAACAACTCCTCCCAGTTTTGCATCATCTGGAAACTTGCTGAGAGTACACTTTGTCACAACATCTGGGTCATTCATGAAGATGCTGAACAGTATTGGCCCACTGGTGACCTGTCCCTAAGTGGAATTTGTGCTGCTGATTACAACCCTCTGGGCCCACTTATTCAACTAGTTTTCAATCCATGTCACTACCCACTTATTTAATCTACAATTTGTCAAATTATCTATGAAGATGTTATGGGAGAAAGTATTAAACCCCTTACTAAAGCCAAGGGAAACAACATTAATTACTGTCCTCTTATTAGTCACCTCATTACATAAGATTATAAGGTTGACCAAACATGACTTTATACAACCAACAACTCCTAATTTTACCATACCTTGCCATGATTTTATTGTGAAACACTTATATGTGAAAACCATTAACATTAATGATACTTCTGGATTTACATTTTACTTTAGTTGCACTGGAGCCCCTCTTGTTTATAAAAAGCTTGCCATGTGACATTTTTGGTGTCCTCATAGAGAAAGTCTCATGAGGAATATCAAGACATATATTGTGGAGAAGTAAGAATTATGAGCGAGAAAATGAAGACAGGGAGAGAAACCCATCAGAGAAGACACTGGAAAGGATAAGTAGAAAGATGCACTTATTTTAATAATCCCAGGAGAAAGACCGTTCAAACCTAACTCTGACATCTGAAGGCAGCAAAAGAGAAAGTGGAAAAGTTTTTCTGTCAGTTATTGAAAAGACAAAAGAAGAAGTAAATGGTTGTTCTTAAGTACGCACTGTCAGAAAAATTTTCCTAAAAGGTTCTCCTTTTTTCTACGATGGAAGACAGGGCTTGAAGTGCCAGATGATAGGTGATAAGGAATAATTAGTGATGGAGTCTCTGGACCATTAAATGGACAGCAGCAAAATAGGAGGCAAGTAAGCATTAAGAGATCCAAAATCTTCTGAAGAGTTACTAATGAGGTATTCACTACACTGCAGAGGATAATTTCTATCATTTGGCATCCTCTATATAAACTGACTTTCCATAAATTGAATTGATCCTTATTATTCATTCCCTGCTTCACCACATTAGTGAAATACCAAACAGGGTGAAACACAATAGCTCTCTAATCAATATATATATTATAGGAAAAGTAGCTTTAAGGTAATGCCTCTTGCAAAAGAATGATTTGAATATACATTTCTTAGGAAGTCTCTGGTAAATTTTATTTTTTATCAAAGTATTTTCCACAGCTTTTTAGAAATTTCCTTTGATCAAAGATTTCCAGTTTATTGATGAACATCATAGCCTAAGGTAGAATTATAAAGAAGAAAGATAAATTTTTCAAACAAAAAGAAAAAATCCTACTGGAAGTAGTTTTTAAATACACTGGATGCCCTTATTATTCAGTGACATGGAAGGCAAGCAAAATGTTACATTTTAAATAAATTTTAAAGTTATATTTTTAAATCCTGCAAAAATAATCACAGACCTTTATTCATTATTCTCTCGTATTTGTATGCAAAGGTGAATGTTTATATGTTTAAATATTATAATAATAAATCAGAATTCATAAGTATTCAGTGACCAGGAAAATGCTAGCTGCCTTTTTTAGGCTTACAGTTGCTTCTTTGTGGTCTGGATAAAATCAGGGATGAATGAGGAACAAAAAGGACACAATATTTCACAAAAGCAATTACAATTATCTACCTCTTCGACTGAGAATTTAGGAACCTAAATAGAGGTTCTTAAACAGCAGAAGTAGAGTTCTTTCAGCTCTGTATTTAGTCTGTCCATTTCTAATGGACATTTATTCATAGCAGGAAAATGTTGATCCCCTCAGCTCAAACCATATTTAGGATACTGAGCTCCCAGCTTCTAGAGTGAGCCCTCAATTCCTTACACTATGCAGAAGTTGTGCACTACTGCTGTTCTTCATCATGACTATCTCATCCAAATTGGGCTGATTTCAGACATCCACCTATCTAAACGTGAATCTCTACAGAGCACCAAGAAGGACATAGATGCCTATCTTCTCAAAACAAACATATCTGAGTATGATTGGGCACATTGTTTTTGTGTAACTTGTGAGCAATCTTTTCACCAAGTTCCTCAAGGCTTAAATCACCAAGTCCTTTTAGAATGTGTTTAAGTGATTTGTGTTTTATATTATACGTAGAACACTGTGTCAATACCTTGTTCTAAAGTCACGCTATGTGGTTTGAATTTCATCATGAGATGTAGATGTGTAGTTCTCACTTGACTTGTCTACAACAAATAGACAGGAGTTTAACGTTTTAAACTGTAAATGAGCACTTTTTTTGCCTACACAAAGGAACAAAAACATGTATAGAAATATGTCATCTCAGACAGCTAAAACAGGTTTTAAACATATTGACAAAAATATCAAAAAATTAAAATCTTCCTCCTTTATACTTCTTAGCATCTGTCAATGACCATCTGTCAATGACATATAATATGTCATGACTAACATAGTTATATCTTAAGAAATTCAAAAATTTTCTTAATCAATCCAACTACAATAAAGTAAAAATAATATTCTAACAGAAATTTGTCTCTGACAATTTCTTAGAGTAATATTCTTTCAAGAGCTTGATTATTTAATCAGTGTTGATTATCAGTTATGATAAATCATAATGGTTAAGACTACTGTGACAGCAGCATCTTCCTGTAATCTCATTCCATCACATTTCTTAAATTACACAAATCATACAAAGATTACTAATAAATCATGGTGCAGAGTTCTCCAAATTAAGGCATTGACTGAAACATCAGATATCATGAGAAAGGAAAGCTGCTGACTAAAATAAACTAAACCTGTTGGAATAAGTGTGAATACCATCCTACCTGTGCACAGCTTTAAGAAATCATGATTTTAGTAAGAGATATGAAAAGCTATACAAAGACATAAAACTTTCTTCTGCAAAGCAAACAGAAATGATAGAACTTCGTGATATGGTTTAGTGGGTGTGGTAGTATTTGGTCAAAGGTCAGACTTGATACAAACATACAGATTGGGAAATGAGAGGTTGGAGAGCAGCGGAAAAGGGACCTGAGGGTCCTGGTTGATGGCAAGTTGAATATGCGTCAGCAGTGCCCTGGCAGCCAGGAGGGCCAACCATGTCCTGGGGGGCATCAGGCAAAGCATCACCAGCCAGTCACGGTAGGGGATTGACCTGCTCTGCTCTGCACTGATGTGTCCTCACCTTGAATATTGTGTGCAGTTTTGGGCACTGCAATATAAAAAAGATATTCAGCTATTAGAGAGTGTCCAAAGGAGGGCAACGACGATGGGGAAGGGCTTTGAGGAGCAGCTGAGGACAGTTGGTCCTGGAGAAGAGGAGACTGACAGTAGACTCCATGGCAGTCTACAACTTCCTCGTGAGGGGAAGAGGAGGGGTAGGCACTGATCTCTTCTCTGTGGTGATCAGTGACACTGTGGTGACTCAGTGATCCTTGTGGGTCCCTTCTAACTCAGAATATTCTACAATTCTGTGATTCTGTGATTCGATGTTTCTATGACTTTTCTCATTCTTAAAGGCAGATTGCTCTGTGACTAAAGTTTATTTCTTTCCTGATAAGGTGGAAAATAAAAAAATCCACTGAGAGTTCTCTCATTTTTTTTCCTGAAAGGAAAAATAAACTTATAAATTGAGGAAAGAAAATAAGAAAAAATGCAGATACTGAAATTATTATCTCAGAATAATTCCCTCTTTTCTCTTTCTAAAGTTTAGCTTTTCAAGATTTCTATATTTTGAGCCACAATAATTATTATCTGAATATACAACTGCTAGCAATAATGGAACATATTTTCACCTGAAGACACAGGGGAAATACAAACCAAGGGCTCCTAACAAATTGTGGTCTACCAAAGCCAAATAAGAAATAACAAGATTGAGAGATCAACAATTATAACTAATAACACTATATCATAGAATAATAGAATGGTTTGGTTTGGAAGGGAACTTAAAGATCATCTAGTTGCAATCCCTCTGCCATGGAAAGGGACACTGTCCAATAGACCAGGTTGTTCAACGTCCCTTGCAAGCTGGCCTAAACACTTCCAGGGACTGGACTTTCACAACTTCTCTGGACAACCTGTTCCAGCATGTCACCACCTTCACAATAAAGAACTACTTCCTCATATCTAATCTAAGTACTGGAAGGCTCCTACAAGGTCTTATTGGAGCCTCCTCTTGTCCAGGCTGAGCAACCCCAGCTTACTCAGCCAGTCTTCATAGGAGGGGTGCTCCAGCCCTGTGATCATCTTCATGACCTTAAACATGGACTCCCTCCAACAGGTCCATTTCCTTATCTTAATCTGTATCCTAATGCATCCTCCACAGAAAGATATTGATTAAAACAGACATTAATCCTTTTTTCGGTCAAAGACTAAAAATTGGATTGTTGTCTTATAGTTCAGATTAATAGATCACACCTGGTGCTCCCTAAAGAAGTAGCAAATGTTTTAAGAGAACACAGTATTCAACAGATTCATACCAGGATAGTTGTGTGACCCATACAGATAGATGTAGAAATATATGTCATATACTTTTTACATATATATTTTTATATATATATATTATATATATTTATATATATAGTATATATAATGGTGAAACTTTTTACAATCTTACATGGTTAGTAGCTTCATAAAGTGTGCATATTAATATCTTACAATTAGCGTTTTGCTTACAATACTCAGGTTCAAATCTCACTTTTGAAAGTTTTTTGCATCCTGATGTTAAAGACTTTAGAATTTTTCCCATTACAACATATTCTTTCAATCTTGAAAACTAGGAGCCTAGGGTACCTTTGAGTACTGCACTGGGTTGTTCTTATATTACTTAAAGCTGAATATTGTCGCACACTTGTGGAGTTACACTTTTCCAGACATTAAAGATGTTTCTTCATCTTGCCATAGAGCCCAGGTCTCTTGAGGTGTTGTTTCTAAGACACCCAATCACCATGAAGAAACATGCTCTGGTATCCACATGTTATTACTGACTCTTATGTGTCAAACATTAGCATAACAACTTTTGCTTTTGATAAAGCTTTTTAAAGACTTAATTTGTGACCATCAGGGAACTGTAAAAAGACATACAATGGGGAAATTGAAAAGACAGTCTTACAAAGGTAATCAGCTTGCCTTTGGTGGCTTTTTGATATTATTTTTCTCGGGAAGGTTTTAGTGTGTTTTTCCATTTTTGTAGACTGGCTCATCCAAATGTTTTTGTAACTTCATGAACGTGTCAAAGGTCCTCTGTGGGAATTCTGTGGGAAACATGTAGAATGACCTGCCTATAAAGAACAAGGAAACTATCACAGCATGAGAGAGTATGGAAGCTAAAATGAAGTATTTTCAGCTCTGTCTGTGAAGTTTTAAAAACAGTACAATAGGAATTCTGTACTCACAGAGTTGTTGTACTTCTGTGTTTAGATTCTGGTTCCAAAATTCCATTTCAGTATTGCTAAGTAGTCAACAGTTTAAAAATGGGTTAAGGTACTGGAAGATAAAAAAAAAAAAGGCTGTTTTCATTTACACATTTTTCACTAGAAACTTGCAGAAAACAATTATTTCTCTTCAGGCTTCCTCTATTGACTTGAACCCTCTAACAAATGAAAGGGAAAATTTACTATCAACCAGCCACATGGAATTTCCAATGACATTATGTGATGAGCTGACAAAGCTGTCACCAATCATTGGCTTTAACTATGAAGGAAATAAAGATGTGAAATTCCTGAGAGATTCACTACTTGCATCAGTTCTAGCAGTACCAACAGAATGAATCAGTTTTTGACATGTTATAGCACCTGAACTGCTAAATGCTAACAACAACATAAACCACTTAAAGTTAGGTTCTGCTTTCCGAGGTTGATGCAAGAGTTGCTCTGTGTATGGGAAGTGTCACAAGATAGTGAGAATTTAAAAAACTAAACCAAAATAAAACAAAAAAACCCTCACACCTCAATTTAATTCAAACTAAAGATGTAGTTGAATATGTTTATAATAGTCGACCAGATCACCAGAAGTAATTCTTGAGCAGCAATCCGTTAAAATGAGGGAGGGGGATTGACAGATTCTCAACAACTCTAAATGCATTTGATGGGAAAAATAGGTCCTTAACTCTCGTAATATCTAACCTTGGACAAAAATGTAATTCATGTAACTAAAAATGTGCTGTAAATAGTTATTTTTCCTCCTACATAAATGGCAGTATGGTAATCTCTGTGGCAATTGCAGTTATAGAAGGTTAAAAGCCTCAGGTGATTCATACAGCTTTTCAGATAAGCATTAGCTCCCGTTCAGTAAACTTCACAGATCCCAGTCTATGGCCCGGAGAGCATGCCAAAACAGCTAATGCTACAGTGTCTTGTAAAGAGGGGAATGCTTTTAAGGAATGAAGAAGGGTTTATCAGGGACTGTAGGAGCCATGCGATGATGCAAACTGAGCAGCTTTTTCATGAAGCACGGTGGAGACACGTATGTGATACATCAGGTAGTGCCAGCTGCCACTGCACTAAAAATTTTATGGTCTTCTGTTCCTTTGAAGTAAACAGATCTCCTCAGGCTCTCCATTTACTATCTCTGTATTCCTTATAATATCCTTTATTTCCTTTACTGTTAAAAGCCATATATAAGAACTTTAACTCCACTGTTCCAGTTTAGCTAAAATTCTTAGTTATTTATGCATTTGAAGAGAACGTGTACTACATTCTTCACTCAGATATTAACTTACCTAAACCTCTGGTTTTGCATGGGGAAAAAGAAAGGTAGAGACTGACTTACCAATACCAGCTCATTTCCTGCTTTTAAAACACTATCACACTTGTCATACTGTAAACAAAATGTTTATATTTCCTCACTAGCATGAACTGCTCAGAAGATTCTCTTCTCATCTATTTCAGTCCTCACTTATGCAGTCTGAAATGAAGACAGGAAAAGATACAAGAGGCAAATTCATTTGTTTGAATTCATTCTTCCAACAGACAGTGAATTACTGACATGTTACGTACTCAGTATTGTGAAAATAATTCCAGTCACATGCTATATGTCTCTTCAATTATTCCATATAAAAAAAATGAACTATTAGAAGTGCTTATTTCATAAAAATGGAAATGAAAAAAGTGAAAAGGATTTACTGATATAATGTCCATTCAGAAAAACTACGGTGCCCTTTTTGAAAGGACATCAAGTTCACCTATAACCTGTAACACACAACCCATCCAACATATCCCAGTAAGCCTGCATTTGACAGGTAATTCTTTTGATATCACTTCAGGAAAAGTCCATAGATAAAATTTATCTCACCTAATTTCACATGTGTGCATGTCTACACCTGAGCTAATCTCCCCAGGATCCCTTTATTGGCAATGGATTCAGCAAAAAAAGACACCCTGGGGCACTATTCATCTGGCCTATAATAGAAATCTACTGTACACTCAGATGAATCATGCCCAAGAAGCGCTGAATTTCAGTTCACTGATTAAAGAGATAGCAAAGGGTGTCTGGCACAATAGTAGGTTGTATTAATCCTAGCCTTTATACATATACAGGAGAAACCCTACCTGAACAAGATCTGTAGAAGGAACACATACTTTGGGATGCATCTACTTTGGGTGTTTGGTTAGAAGATCTGCATTAAGGATGAATGTCAAGGAGGTTTAGGGTTTATTGTGTGGTGACTTAGCTTCTTGGAAACAGATTTCCAGACCTGGAGGGGACAAGTCCTGAGCAAGTTCTTTGATACAGCTTTGAGCAAGGGGGTAGAGCAGATGAAGAGCAGGGAGCACTTCCAGTGAAAACTATCCAGTGACTCTGTGAATGTGCCAGATCTGGATCCAAAATAAATGACCAAAAACGATCTATCACTTCTGGAAACCTTTCTCTCCAATTCTTGCTTGTTGTGTAAGTGATGTTCTGTGACATGATCTCTTTAGAATCAGGTCCTGAATATTAAAAATAAAATAAAAAAAAAATAAAAAAGTAAATTCTTGCCTAATATCATCATGAAAATATGAAAGTCCTGCTAAATATATTTGAGGTTCCATGTGAAGATGAACCTTGGATGATATCTCTGCTGTCTACACAACCTTGTAAAATAATAGACAGTCTGGGTTAGTTATCTGATTAGTATTTTAATTTAAATGCAGATCACTTCTTTTCAAGAGAAGAAAAATTCAGCAGGCAGAAACTGTGAAGAAAAAAAAAAGAAGAAAAAGAAGAAAAAAAAATGACTGTTTCTTTCCTTATGGGGAACCTTTTAATAACTCAGTTAGACTCAAGCTCCTTATGAAATATGGACTTTTCTCACTCAGGATAAAAACCATAATACTTACTCCTTACTTGTGAGGTATATTAATAGTAGATTCAGCTTGACATGATGGTCATTAAGGCCCTCAGGAACTGTGCTATAAATGTCAGGAACTGCTGTTGTCAGAGAGTTAAAGGCTTGTTTCATGTGGGCTATGGTAACTGTATCTTGTTTTCTGTCATGTTGTAGAGGTCCAAACATACGCTCACTTTTTCATATATAGTGAAGAAGAACTACTAATATATGCATTAAGAGTATTAAGGACTCATCATCGTCAAATAATGTTTGAGTACTTGCCCTGTTAATTTTGCTGTCCAAAAAAATACACAGAAAATAGAAGAAAAAAAATTAATTGAAAAGGCAACAATAAAGTACCAGCAAAAAAAAAAAAAAAAAAATGCTTAAAGGATCATTTGCACTAGTGATGGTGTTCCCAAACGTTTCAGAAAAAGACATGCCCTTGGCTATTATATTTGCAATTCAACTGAGCTGCTACAAGGAAATGTAGTATGTCACCACTTTTACTGAACTCTAGTAGTGTATCCAGTTGTGGGTCACTGCATTCACGCAGCTAATTCATTATAAAACTAGGCTAAAATTTGTATTATGCAAATCAGCTTACTAGCCCATGTGAAATTACAGCTATGCTGTGATGCACAATAAACCACTCTATAGGGATTTGCTGTGGACTTTTTATTTATTTTTAGTTCTTCTTGTAAGCCAAAACTAAGCAGAAATAATTCACTACGTAAACACTTCAATGAAACTGAACTACTGATTTTCAAAAATCAAAAACTGCTTCTCAGTATTAGAAGACAGAGGTTAGCTTTATTCTGGAGAGCTAAAATGAAGTCATATTACATAAAGCTCTCAGATTACCTGCATTTAAATTTCTCATCACAGTTCTTTAAAATATCTTGTTAGCAAATTGTGCAATTATATTGAACATCCAAGTATCTTATCTTGCAATGCATATATATATATATTCTTTTGCTTGAAAGTGAAAATATAAGCGAGTCTATTGCAGTGAAACATGTTTAAACTAATGAGCTGATGTGCCCATTCTCTGAATTAAACTTGATTCTGGTCAGAGACAAACTTCTTTCAAATCAGAGACTAGTCAGAACTCTTTTCTTAAGGTTCAGAATTTGTTTCTGAAACAGGTTTCTGTTTGTTTGTTGGTCTACAAGCCCTAGCAATTGGTAAAAAATCATGTACAACTGTTACAATATGCCAAAGCTCAGACTGAAATTAAATACCATTTCTCTTTACAGAAGAAATAAGGAACAAAAAAGAAAGTCAGACAAAAAATATTGTGTTTTTCTTTCCTGTAAATCAAAGTAAGGAAGTACATGAGGTCCAGAACTCTTTTCACTTTCAGCAGATTCTGAAAAAAATTTTAATAAAAGACAGAGTAAGCTTTCCCTCTGCGATCTTTTTTTCTTATTTTAAGGTTTTAGAACTGTAATCAATGCCATAGGTTGTCTTTTTCTGCTCTTTATTTCCCATTACTTTGTTAAAATGCATCATAATGATGTGAATCCTATTATTTTCAGACTCTCAAGAAAATATACTTTCTGTGTGTTCACTGAGGAATATCTTATCTTAATGGTAGGAACGAGCCACTGGAGAAGAAGGCTGTTTACAGACTTTTCTCACATATTTGAGAACATTATGGTTGCTATGTGACTTTTTTTCCTTATAGAGCTTTAAAATCTATTGAACTACATTCTCTACTTAGGCATGCTTATACATAGAGGAAGAAAAATCCAGATATATATAATTGAAACAAAAACTAAGTAAAGACCAAATTCAGTCTCATAGAAATTCAAAGAAACAGTTAAGACTCAGCAGAACGGTAAAAACAGTTAGACAATTTTTTCTTGTAGTGCCAAGTCCTGGTATTCTTCATCCTTAGACAGATGGCAGTAAAATTTCAGTTGTACAATGAAAGAAATCAATCCTTCCAGAGTATTTATCATGTTTAAATATTTAAAGATGTTACATGATTCTGCTATGAAGTCACTGAATAATTACAGGCAAAAATAAATCAATGTTTGAAAAGCAAATGCAATAAAAGGCAATAAGAAACAGGCATCAAATTTTTGGTGACATCCATGTCCAAGCAAACTGCTACTCAGGATGAACTAGGGAAATAAAATGCAATTGAAAATATGAAATTTATCACCTTGAAAGTGAGGTAGAAATTATTTTATCTAATTCTGCCATCTAAACATTAATCAAAGTCTGACCTAGTTGTCTGTTGTCTAGGCTCCATGAACAGTGAGTGTAAATAGACAGATACTCCAGTGGTGGCACTTTATTTGATAAAAGTGCGGTTTTGAGACTTACTACCTGATACTCACTCGTATCCCTCCATTGACTTTTATGAGACAACTGGTTGAGAAATCTAAGTTCTACCTAATTAAAACTGGGTGACAAGTCCAACACTGAGCCAAAGCAAAGAAAATTTTACTTCATTACTGAAAGCTAGAAACTATCTGTAAATTTTAAGTAAACATTCATCAAAATCAGTCCATTTAATTTCTATTTTGATCAACTGACAGCTACAAACTTAACAAAATCTCTTTGCATGTCAAAAATGCAGAATTCCTTTATTATCATAAAAACACAACTGAACTCTTTTATTTCTGTATTTTTCGGTGGATTTCTTTTTTAACAATTAGAGAAAAATTAATGTGTTGGATCTTAAAGCTACTCATCATTCAAAAATTTCATTTTTTTTTTCCTTATTCTCCCTACACATCCCTCCAAGTGAAAAAATTAAAACTCTTGGACAATTAAATTGCGGCTGTGGCACTCCTAGGTGCTGAGTCATTGTTCCAGCAGCTGCAGCTGGAGACTCTTGGTGCTCCAAGGGATCTGGAGGATGGTGAAGGGCAATGGCATGGGACTGTTGGGCCCTGAGGGAAATCAGGGGGCTGCAGAGGTTGCCCCTT
The DNA here is from genome assembly GCF_003031625.1 of Empidonax traillii. Classification (NCBI taxonomy): domain Eukaryota; kingdom Metazoa; phylum Chordata; class Aves; order Passeriformes; family Tyrannidae; genus Empidonax; species Empidonax traillii. The sequence continues at coordinate 1,069,400 of NW_020955575.1, forward strand.
CCCAGCCAGAGAGCTGGTCCAAGTAGACATGGTTATTAGAAGTGTCATGCACACCCCGAAGTTGCTGCTGCTTGATCCACTGTAAACTTTTAACATCTCCTAATGATAAGTGAACTGTGCATAATGTGGGCCTGGTAACTAAAACCAGCATCCTCTCAGCTCTGTTTTTGTCAGATTACATAGGTCAGAGTCTCCCTGGAAGTCAGACTTTATGCAGCCAGTGGTTAATGGGCCAGCTGCCCATCACATGCTAATTACATAACTTCACAGTCACTGCTGAAAGTATCTCTTTTCCTGTCACTTAGTCCCTACAGCAGAGAAATTTTTCTTTGCCCCTTTCCTCTTTTGTTGGAGAGCACTGTATAGCTCTGATCCACTGCCTCTACATGCAGCCTGACAGAGAACACTCAGCGGTGTCTGGAGCTGATAGCTGACAGAAAGAGCAGATGTCTTAGACTAACAAACACACATCACACACTGTAGCTCCATCAATTAAATGAGACCTTTATTTTTTCATGACAATAGGAGTCCTGGAACCTGCAGCTGCTGTATAAGGAATGGCAAAATGGTAAAATTCATTGAAATCCAAAAGCTAAGGATGTGAAGTAGATTCAGCCTCTGAAAAACTTATTTCCACTGTTCTGTATACTTCAGGGGCCTGCCTTTAGATTTGAAATTAAATAAAACAGAGAGCAAAATGAGAGGGAAACATAGTTCTTCCTCCTTCCTCTGTTCTCAGAAATATTCCTCTGGCTAAATACAAAGCAAAACAGTAGGTGTGTGTGCACACTTGCATCTCTATCATTAAGATGAGCTTTCCTATCCTTTTCCTGAATCTACCTGTGGCAATTGCAGTGCAGATCATTGTACTACAGTGGGCTTCTGGATGTACAGCTTCTGCTGTGGACTGCTCATGAATACCCCAGTTGCCAACTGCTTCAAAGAAATATTCGTGGTATCACCATGCTCCTACTCAATGGGTGTTTCCAAAAAAAACTACCCTCATTAAAAAGAAGACAAACGTCTAATCTTTTTCTCTTCCTGTTTCCTATTGTTTCCAGTGCTACAGAAGGGTTCTCTGAAAAGTCTTGTTTTTCAGACATTTGTATTTTATAAGTGCATCACTCACAAGGTAATGCTTTTAGCTCCACCTTTCAAACTTCACTGGGAAAAGATATCTGACAATTGTGCTGGCATGTTTAATTTTAAAATGTCCAAAACTCTTACAAACTGGATTTAAAGGTACAAGAGCTCCATATTAAGGTGTTGGTTTTTTTTTTTTTGGTAGTATTGGCAGATGCAGTCCCAGTAGACTCAGCAGATGTAAGTGGAGGAAGCTATAGTTACATTTTTTTGGAAAGCAGATTATGATCTCCATTTTCTTCTTGTCATTTTTTCCACAGAGAGTTTTTTCCACAGAAATAATAACCCCTCCTTCTTATGGTAAATTGAGCATAGAAATGCAAAATGTGCTTTCATTTGCTGAAGCAGTACAATGTGCTCTGAGGCTGCAGTTTCAAGGCAGTGACTGGCCAGCTGTCCAGAGCCTTTCCAAAAGGATGTCCCACAGCTTTACACAAGAGAGTGCAGTTCCGGAGGCAAATGGTGACTAGACTGAGGTGATAATCTAGGAAGCCAAAAAATGAGTGGATTGGGCCAAAAAAAATCTCTGTTACTACAATTGTAAATCCCTTTTCATCCACACACCTTTAAAGGAGGTGGAGGGGGAGAACATGATTAACCCATGCGATTTCTAGTGGGAAGTAAACAAACAAACAAGGATACCCTGAGAGTTTTCCTGTCTATATAGAAAAGGAAGTAATGTGAGACAAATTTGGCTTTCTTGGCGTTACAAATGTCATATGGGAAGACATTCATATTCAAGTCTAGGCAAATGATGGATCACATCAAGTCCTATTAATTAACATGGTATCAGTATTCATATTTGTCAGAAAACTACAGCAATTATGTTGTAAACAGACAACAGTCACAGGAAAGTAGCTACATTATGAAATCCAGATATATGATTTTCACCACTGGAGGGCTCCCATATTTTTCCATTAATTCCATAAGAACATATTAAGATTTGAAGAAAAAAACCCAGAATATACATCTTAAGCAAAGGGTGTTTCCTCCTTCTAAATGCAAGTAGAGGCTCACAGCAAGGATTTTTTTACACCTTCATTGCACCCGTCTTTCAAAAATAAATACAATTTTACTGACAGCAACAATATGCTGAGATAACATATGTCATAAAACAATTGCAGGATGTTGTACAAAGAAAAGCGGGATTATTTATCATGGCTATATAGGGAGAAATGAGGAAAATTGAGTGATTTTTTCAAAGTTCCTTACCAGGCCAACAGATCTCAGCTCATGTCTCCTTCAGGTTTTTCCCTTTATGTTAGAATCATTAGAATGTCACAAGACAAACAGTCAAATGCAACACCTATTAGTCTGCATTATCTGCACAGCCCTCATTACTGTAACAACTCCGGTGTATTTATCCTCAGGAAGTATTGCAGCACAAGGAGTTTTCATCAATGCTAAGATATCTCAATTGTCTTCCAAGCTCTAAGCTGTCACTCCTATCACTGGACCCTCTTTCCTTTTCCTAGTATGTTGCTTTAAATGAATTGTACCTAGCCTATTGCTAGCAATTTCTATTATTATTGATAAAAATTTAAGAGATGTAGGTAAGGTTATCTCATAATTCAAAAACATTTAAATAAAAAATGGTAGGATTTTTATTTGCTGAACACAATTGTGAGATTAGCCTTCACTTTTGAGGATTCAGCTGGCTATCTGTTTAAATACCATGGAATATAAAATTGCTATGCAAAACTATCTATGTATAATAGGTTTTATTACATATTTAGATACACCTTTCAGTCATTTGCCTGAAATCAAAGTCATGAAGCTGTTTAGTTTTTCAAATACATGTCTTTAAGTATTGCATGTATCTGTCCGGGTGAGTATCTTTTAGAGCTCTGCCTATTCAGATGTTTTAGCTTCTCTCTTGGCATTTAAATATAAACTGAAGAAATATCCATCCACTTGCAAGCCTGACACTCAAAAGTATTTTAAGTACTTGGATAACCAGAGAACAGTTTTAATACATGACAGACCAGGATATTCTGTAAAATGAGGTCTGCCAACATTGCTGTACCAGGAATGTGCCAAGAAGAAATAAGCTGTCACTAAAAATATAGCTCCTAACACCTTTGAAATTTTTTGAAGCAGATGAGAATATTAGAGGAATGGTGGGAGGCAGATGTCTTCTAAATAAATTATGGAAATTTAACAGCCCCACAAGAATCCTTCTCTAAGAGCAAGGAATATAGCATACATAAGACTGCAACCTGAAAACGCTAATTAAAAACAAGGAGGCTGTTCAGTTGGACAGTGACACAATACACAAGTTCATTTCCGGATTTAGGAATTTAAATTAACTATATGTAGCAATCATATTTTTGTGACAGAAGTTTCCTGATATCTTATTATTGTAAGAAGGCATAGGAGAACAAAGACACACAATATGGATTTGTTTCTTTATTGGAAGAGGGAGGAAATCAGGAACAGCAAAGCTATTTTAGAGAACCCTCAGCATACTAACAAACCATCTTTTTCAATCCATTGTTTCTGAAGGGCAGTCTTGCTTAATTTGAAATTGAAATCTCAATCTATTCCTCTGCAATTACTAAAAACCTCTTGCATTGAAATGTTATCCAGTAGCACAGTATAGTTTTTATAAGTTTTCCTTTTTCCTGGATAAGGTGTCCTTATTACAGTGCTTATATTTTACCCTAATTTTGTGGCTGCCCAAAATCTGTCAAATCTTTAATAATTAGCATCAGGTTGAAAGTCAGCTGTTTTAGTGACTACCTCTCCTGCTTTTCTTTGCCAAGAGGAATCCTAATATCTCAGAAAGGAGCCACAAAGAAATTTATTGCCAGAATATTCTTAGCATCACATTCCTGTCATCTGAACCCAACCTTACCAAAAATTCGCTAGAATGTCATGCTCCTAGTCATAGTCCTCCTCAAGTATACTTAAAATTAGTTTCTCTAACCAAGATTTTCACAATTAATTCACAGTTAACGTGTTTTTTCTGCCATCTACTATCACCAGCCTCCTTGTCACTGCTCTTTTTAGTATCAGGGGTGGACATAAAATTCCTTCAGACTCAGAACACTGCCCCCATAACAAATGTCAAGTACACTATTAAAAGGCTTGTAGGAAGTTAGTAGTAAAACACACTACATCACCTATATTTAGAAAAACTTACATAGCCCATTGTATCTTCAGATAATTAAAGTATATCCAATACAAAGTTATAATTACCATTATGTATCAATGGATTTTTAAGTCATTTATGGTAAGATATTATTTTATCTACAGATCGTCTTATGTTACATTTTTGATGAGTCATCACCTCTGATATTTCTTAGCTCTGTTTAGGAGAACTGCTTGATATTTCCAATTTCTCTTCACTAAGCTCTTGACATTTCTTATGAACTAGCTAGTATCACATTTTGTCTGTCTTACTGCATCTTCCCTTCCCTAACCTTTTTTCTTCAGGAACAGGTTTTTTTCCAAGTACATTAGCACAGTCAGTTTTAATATACTCTTTTTCCATGGCCATCAGAAAAAGACATTGATATTGAGAGAAACAAAACAACTCATACACAATACCTCAGATTACTCCAAATCAGTTGTGAAAAAGCCAGTTAAATATGTTGATATCCTATTTGGAATTACTACTCAAGGAGATCTAGATAAATATTTGCTTTTGTTGTTAGAAAGACCCCAAGCAGATAAGGATTGATAAGTGTGTCCTGCTTGAGTGTTAGAGTAGATTAACATTCTGTCCTAATTTACTAATTGGTTTTCCCAGAATGTCATTAGGATGATTTGCTGTGTTTCATTGTTGCTATTGGAAAAGTCAATAATACTGCAAGTACTAAATCATAATACCAATATTGTAATGCATATTTTAAAACTTCAGGTTCAAAGAAGACTGTGAATTATGGAAATATGGACTCAGGTCTGATCCTTACTTTACAGAGACAAGGCAGCATGGTATTTCAAGGGAAGTTTTTACCAAATTGATTTGTCCATTTCTTTAAAGGAGAAGGAGAACTTAGAATATTGTACTTCTTTGTTCTAGCATTTTTATAATGCTGATAAAGACATAGGATGTATTAATGAAAAAAAAGTTTAATTTTAGGACATCTTATGGGTTCAGTCAATTCAGAAGATAATAAAATTTAATTTCTTTGTCTGATAGATAATTCAAAATAATGTCTGAACATTCTCCAGGTATACCCAGAACCAACATTAAAATTTATTCTTATTACATCTTGCCATTACACGGAAATAGAGCACAGAAAAAAACCACTGACAACTACTTATTGAGAGATAATAGAGACAAAACCTCCAAGTATTTAGGTTTGCCAAAATATTTGGTTTATCTGATTTGTCCAGTGTTTCTTCTAGGCAAATGAAATTTCCAGTAGGTGTAACAAGATTTATGTAGATAAGCACCTTTTATCAGATAAGATTATGTCTTTAAAACTACATTATGTACATTATGAAAGACTGAGAAAGAACTACAGTGACAGCAACAAAAAAGCATCTATGAGATGGGTATTGTGAACATTTAATGTTTAGCTGAATGCATTCATTGGGTCATCAAGAAAATAAGAGCCTAAAGAGAGCATTAAAAATTGCACGCTCTAAATTTCCACGAGGAAGTAAATGGAGATTATTGTTAAACCAAAAGGTCAGATATAGAATAAAATTACGGATAATTTTTTAAAAATGTTTGATTCATACAGTGGATGAAGTTGATTGTGAAAATATTTCAAAAATATATATTTTTTCATACAAAGTATTTATTTACCAAAACTATAACTGTATCAGGAACATTTAGTTTTAACAATCCTCCAAAGTTAAACAAAAATAAATAATAAAAACCTCCCTCAGGTCTGGGGAAAAAAAAAAAAAAAAAACCAAACAGCAGGGATTTTGTATTGGTATTAAAAAAAAAAAAAAAAAACAGAAACAAAACCACAACAATAAAAACAAAACAAAACCAAACAAACAAAACCAAACACAAAAAACCTCCCAAACTTTGGCATTTGGATACAAAATGGATTCTCATTTTGAAATTCCCTGTTTAACTCAGCATAAAAACTTTAAAAATATTATAAAACCTTTGAAATAAAATGTTTCGATGTTAAGAAATTTAAAAAAAATAGTAAGATAAACATACCTTTTTCTCTATGTCATCTTTTTATATAGATAGATAGATATATTCACAGATTCTTACTCTATAGCCCAAAGTGATACAGAAAAAACTCACCTTCAAAATCTGTCACAGGACAGAAAATTCATACAGCTCTTATTTTGCATGCCATCTGTTTCCTTTTTCTGTTTCAGTACAGGGCAACCTATTTTTGATGATGCACAGTTGTACTTCAGTCTATAGAAGAGTTTGCTGAACTAGTACTAGTTTAGGCCACTTGAGGAATTTTAACTTCTAAAACACAGAGAAGTCAGTAGAATATGTTGTAACAAAAAAGGAAAAGAGACTCTTTTGGCTACAGTGTAGGCAGGTTGACAGCTCCTACCAGTGAACTCCCAAACTATATTTCTTCTCCTATTTTCATGTATTTTTCATTTACTTCATTATGTTTCTCAATTCTAAAAATCAGTGTGAATCTGATTTGTATGAAATCTTTGGATAGAGCTTGTCAACATAAACCTGGTAACAGGTTTTGAACTAACATCCTGTATGGGAAGAGAAATAGTTTTCTTCCTGCACAATCTATCTCCATATTTATCCCCATTTGCAGTTTGAAACTAAACAAAAAGACCTCAAATCTACTAACAAAGATCAGTTAGGTAGATGTAAGTTTTTAAGAAGATAAAAATATGAAGTTTGAGTATTTTGGGTTTAATTTTTTTCCCTGCAAACATATATAACATAAAATCACCATAAAATTTATCTCTGAGAGGACTAAACTGTACCTGTAAGACCCAACTTAAACAAGAGAGAGCTTTGAATCATATCAAGGTATTCAGAGACTATCTAGTGAATAGCATAGCTGCTGTTTCCCTGATGGATTAACTGAACCCAGCTTTATGCACACTCCTTTCTGTAAGAATTAAATATTTTTTTCAACTTGGTCCTGAGTGGAGGTTACAGCTTTTATTACGTTAGATGTGTAAGAAAAGAAAAAAATATAAAAATTACCACCTATAATAAATGCACAAAACGAGCCAAAAGTCATCAGACCTAAAGTGTACAAAGAACAGACTTACAAAGATGCACCCACATAAAGTGTAGTGAGACATTCTGGTCTCTCACTAACTGATTAGCATCCAGCAAATCACTCTTCTCCTCTGTACACTCTAGTTAACTTATATTTGTAATATGTGCATGCATTACAATTCCTTAACTGATACGGGACTAACAATGGACATTTAGATAATAAATACAATCCCACACAGATAAGCACTTGAGATGTCAGCTAGAAACCCCTTATACAGGTAGCACATAATGTTGAGTATATTTAGAAACCTCAAAATAATGTATCATGAAAAGCAGTTTACCTGAGCCTAATTACTGCTTTTTAAACATCTGGAAAGACAGGCAACTGTCTGAAGTATTCAGCATAGTAACCACTGTATCTAACACAGAAATAATATCAACTGTTTTATGAGAGATGAATACCTACAGTAGTAAAAGGGGTTATCCTGCAATTGCAATTGATTTATAGTGAGAGAAGTATTTATTAGGGAATCATTAATGACATACTAAAGTTATTTATTTTATTTCTAGGACTCATCTTCACATAAAATATTTATAAAATGGGCATGAATTTGATATCTGTATGCATAAGGGTATAGTTACTGTTGGAAATACATTAGAAAAGTATATTTTATTTATTATATCCATAAAGTTTCATAGACAAAAACAAAGAAATAAAATCATTGTATCATGGTATTGTAAGCAACATAGCCATAGGGAAAGGTGAGAGTAAGTGAAATGAATTGGTGCTTAGGATAATGAAAGTGAGGGACTAATGGGACCCAAAGGATCCAAGTAAAATACAGTCAGATTCTGAGTAAGCTTCCTTCAACTCCTCAGAGAGTAATTCTGCTTGGTTTTCACCAATAAACTGCACCAGCCCTTAATTTCTAATCCCAGGCTTTCTATAAGCAGTTTGCCCCCTCACACTGAATAGTGTAAGAGGAAAGCAGTAGGAGAAAGTGAATAGATCTGCAAGGACTGATGGAAAATAATTGAATAGTTCCACGAGAAGTGAAGGGTTTGTGATTAGAACCACGAAAGGATGATACCTTCCTTTCAGAGTACAAGGAAGGAATTAAATAGATTTATGAGAAATGTTGGAGTAGAAAGAAATTGATCCAAATCTCTTTCTCTCTCTTCCCACTCCCTTCTCCCCACCCTCCCCCTCTCCCTGCCTACCTATCTATCCACCTGCCTGAGATGTTTTCCTATAGACACACTAAAGCTGCACATGAGTTCATACTGTAAATGGTGTTACTTCTTTGTTTTACAGGGCCCCATTCCTCAGGGATATCAACAAGATCTCTCACTGTTATAGGTATACGACCTGTGATGAATAATCAGCCCTAGAAATCATTCTGAAAGACATTTAAGTTCACACAAAATTATTTTTTATCTTCTTTGATTTTTTTTTCCAAAAATATTTTAACAGTTATTTCCAGGCTGAAGTCACATGAGAAATCTTTCCTTTATAATCAGTCTCTTTTGAAAATTGGCTCCATAGGTCCTGGGGCTTCAGTGTTTGCTTTGGTTAAGCATCACTGTATTCTTAACAAATCTTGACTTAACCACTCAGCCTTTTCAGTTTTACCCATCACTGCCTTTTGGCATTTAGGATAAATAAGTAAGGTACAATATGCAATGAGTATGCAAACCTCCCTGACCTGTGAAGAATTTCTCACCCATACTAGCTGTGAGACTTTTTCTTTTCCCTTTGGTTAAGCATACACAAACAATGAGCCTCATTCACATATCATTTAGTCCACAGGAAGTGCAAGATCCTGAATCGGGAGTCAACAGGAGAGCTCTTAGAGTTTACCTGTAGCCCTTGTTAGATTCAGACGCCTGGATTAAAAGAATTGGTTAAGATAGAGTTGAAATTGGGAGTATCTTCATTCAAATCACACAGTATTTTTGGATTCTTTAGGGAAAAAAGGATATATAAATACAAGATATGAATAAGCATTGCTAATTAGAACCATTACTAATGCAGCAGATTAACACCTAGAGTGTAAAAAAAACCGCTAGTAAAGGAACAAGTCTATATGGCTAGATAAATGCAAAGTAATAGGCATCAATCTTTCACATTTAACACAATAAGAATCTGTCATCCTGACTCAGTTGCTCTCTTCCCCCTAAAATAGAAAATATACAATCCTTTGCTAAAATATAAACATAGATCTGCATCTGAGTTTAAGGGTCATTCTTGGAGGTTCAAATGGATTAATATTCATTATTCTGTCATTTTCCTTTTCTCTTTAAGGAATTCTAGTACCGAGCAAGAGTTGTCTAAGCAAGCTATTACTTGCACATAAGCACCTTATCATTAAATGAAACCTCTAAAAGACCTGTGCACGGATGTTCTGATCTAAAATTAGAGCTCTCTGCTATTATTGCAATAGCAAAAAAAAAAAAAGAATAAACAAGCCATCATTTTGACATTAGATGAATCTAATATTGGAAAAAATCACATGAAAATGAATATTAAATATGAATAAATGATATATGATCAACAGTCACCCAGCAGAGAAAATAAAAAATTGCTTTTGTAGGAGCGCATTACAAAGATAAACCAGCCAGTTAAATTTTGAATAAATCACTTTTTATCCACTTGTTGTGACATACAGCCATGGAAATTGATAACTTCAGAACACCAGGTCCACATGAAAAATATCTTTTTCAGAGGTGGCCTGTGCCTTAAATCAGATACTGTGTGAAAACTACTTACAATTTTTTTTTATTATTTCCTCCCCTGGTCCAGCTTAATAAGATTCCATCCAAACACCAGTTTCAACTTCTAATGCAAGCAGACGGCAAAAAGCAGTGACCACAGCAATTATAGGATAGTACCCAGAAAACTAAAAAGACAATAAAGGAAATCTGGATGTTTTTTCATTATCTGGTATTTAAGTAGGGCACCTTTCAGATAAAAGGGAAGGATTATCTCAAGGTTATTTATTCATTTACCAGTAATCAACCAGGTTCAGATAGTTAAAATCCCTAGTATCCAGAGAGTCAATAAGAGGCCTCATGCATATGTTCTACTTTATGTTGCTCATCTGCAAAACAATGAGGCTTGTAATGATGTGAAAGGTTTAATGGACTCTCTCCTGGTTTGTCTTCAATCCAAGCTGATTGTTATTTGCATAGTGTAATCTTCTTAAGACTGTAGTTCCCGCAGGGAGATGAGCAGGAAACGACTGGGCCATGGATAGCAGCTCATGTCAAGGATCAAGGATCATACAATTAATAGTTTTACATTTTGAATTCCCTAATAGTCTGGTTCTAAAGAGCAGCTTGCTAACACCTAGAGCTGGTTTTCGTTATTTTGGAGAAAACCAAATTCCTTTAAGTGTCCCCATTTGAAAATTACTTAAATACAGTTCAGAAAGTAATATCAGTCAGTTAATTAACATCTATTATCCTATTATTATCTAGACTCATGGAGGCTGAGGCAATGATGAAGGTATTTAGCACATTAGCAGGCCATTATGTGACGAAGGGAAAAAAGGAAAAGAATAATCAAGAGAGACAGTGTCTATATTTGACAAAGCTATTCAGGAGAGGTGATATTTTGATGCACTGATTAAGATACAACTTTCCCTAAAAATTGAGGCTGAATATTTGTTTTTAAATTAGTAGGAAACAGGTGTTCAAATCCCATAGGCATCTGTGACACTCTGAGACTGAATATTTAACACAAACTATCTGAAACATTAATATTTTATCTTTAGTCATCTTTTCATTCTTAAAAAAATTTCAAAGGAAAAAGAAATCATCTCTGTGGTCTTTTCTTCAAATTTTTTGTTGTCTGTGGAAAGAAACAATTAGCTAGTGTGTGCCTCCAGTAGGTATCAAAAAGATGTTTTTTCACATACCATTGACTCTGTCACATTTTCTTCTAAACTTACTTGTAGTCCCAAAATTAAAGGCCAAGTTAGTGTCATCAAATAAAATCATGAAGCTGTGATATTTCCCTTGGGAAATCTGTCACTTCATGGAGAATTGTTTTAGATCAGGCTGGAGGAAATAAAACTCTTTTAAGGAAGGAACAGCTTACCAAAAAATAGACTCTGAACAAGATTAATATGATTCATTGATTCACAGAGCGAAAGGCCAGAAGGGACACCTGCCTTACCCACTTTGACCCCCTCCAAACCATGGGACATTGCACTCATGTACTTTACCTCGGATGGAGCCCAGTTACTTGTGTATGACTGTGGCAAAATTTCTGCTTTGCTAAAGCCCATCATCAGGAATTCATGCAACTTTGGAAACAAAACTTCAAGAGAAGAATCCCCTATGTTTGTTCCAAACACTTTCAATCATTTTTTTGTGATAACTGTTCTCTGTATGTGAGTAAATGTGCAATTTCTCATTTGAATGTGTCAAACAGCTTCTGTTATGCCCTTTGCTCCTATTATTTTAGGGAAATGCCGTTATCATAGGTTTTAGAGGGAGGCTGGAAAGTAATCAGGAGATCATCTAATGCAAATTTCAACTCAGAGAAGGGACAAAATCAATAGAATTTTTTTTTTAAGAAGAAAAAGCATTGTATAATGTAATTTCTCATCCTCTCTGTGGAGAAGAATCAGGAGTATGTTATATCAATTTCATTCTATCACCGTTTAAAAAAATATAGGTTCCAAAACTGCACAAAAACTGTAGTACATGTCTTTATCAGTGTTATGCATCTAGTAGGTTATAATATACAATTACTCCTTTTTGCTACATCTCCACTCAGAGAACTTGCATGTATTTAATTTTTCGCTCTACCTTTAAAAATATTTTCAGAACACTGATTTCTATTATGTGTTTTTTGTTTTATTAGCCAGGTTTTTTTCATGTGTGCAGTTTTCCATATGTGATGTACAGTCCTTTTTCTGTAATGACGTTTGTCTTATGAAAACATTTATGCAGGCCTAGATTTACAGGCTCATTTGGTTGCATGATCCAGATATTTTAGAATTATCCTTTTGCTATCATTGTGGCATTTGTGCAGCTACAGATTTCATTCAGTGGGATTTTATGTTAACTTCCAGAAAAACTAATCCAGATTTTCATCTACATGTATTTTTGTTTCTACTCTGCCCTTTCTTCAGGGTCCCCCAGACACCACAACTTGATTTTCTTCTTTTGATCTATACCAGACCACTGGACAAAACAGTCCACAAACACTATTTCACATTTCACCTTTAAACAGGTCAGTATTAGTGGACCCACCTCTGCTCTAAGGATTTGGTCCCTCCTGCTTGATTAAAATCTTGCCTTCTCTCCCTGACTACTAGTCTGATTTTTTAAAACCCAAGCTGAAGGTGATGAAAAATAAGGAGGATATGGATTTTTTTTGGTTGTTTGTTTTGGTGGTTTTGTCTTTTTTTTTTTTTTCCCAGTTCTTTATACTTTTCCTCTTTTGAAATTTTCTCTCAACATCATGATGCTGTCTCTCATCTCTGAAAGTTGAAATCATGTGAGACTCAAAACTGCATGATGTAACTGACTCCATCATCTTTTTATATTGTCAGGTTCTAGGTATGAGAACCTTCAGTACAATCACTTTCCACCACAAGGTGTATCTTTTCACACACATCTACACTAATAAGGCTTTCATTCAGGTTCTCACTTTATTCAAAGTGCTCCGGCAAAATATCATTTTCATAGTTCATTGCTATGATAATGACAGTCCTCTATATGCATCTTTCTATTAATTCTGCTTCTATAACTCCAAATAGAGATTACTTAATTTTAAATCCAAGGTTCTTTGGAGTGAGCATCTGTTCAGTCTTTCTGAAGACTGAAAAGTTTACTACTGAAAAGTCAGATCCCATCTCTGCTTGGTATTCCTACACATTCTGGAAAATGCATTTGTATATTGCTCTGTGATAAAACTTGCTGCGTAGAGCTTCCTAAATATCACTTGACTGTGCTCTGCAGTTTCATCCTCACTAATTCCTTTTGCTGCTTATAGAAAATTTTCGCAGCTGTGAACCATCTTACACTCACACTGACCAGAAGTATCTCATTTTTCCTTTTCTTCCAGTACCCCTCCCCTTCTCCTCTCTCCCAGCTTGCAGGTATCTTATGGTTTTTTCACTAACAGACAGCTGATTTACTCAAACAGGAACTCTTGACTTGTGTTTGTGTCTATACAATGCACAGCACAAATGGGACCTGGCCCACTGAGTGGATCATCCATAACACGAATCAAAGATTAACCTGAAGGTCAGAAGTCTCATTCCAAGTCCTGACCCATTTAATGTTTTCTGTTGTTTATTTATTTGCTTGCTTGGTGGATTTGGGTTTTTTTTAGAGAAATAGGAAATGTTAAAAGACTTTGCACTCCATGGAATTTAGAGATTTATACATGTAGAAAACTGAGAAGATGGATGTTCAAGAAATAAAAGGGAATACATTATTATATGCTGTGTTTTTTTAGATGAACAGAGATTAAAATTTCTCATTAGATGCAAGCTGATTTTCTAATAAAAATCTCCTGGAGAAAAATGTCAAAATATTTCATACTCTAATTTTTGTTCTACTTGATATTTGCTAAAAAAAGTTGTGAAGAGAAATGCAAGTATCACTAGGGAAAAAGTGAAAAACAGAAACTAAAATACCTTCAGAACTTCTCTCACCCTTAATTTTCTTTGTTGTTGTTGTTGTTGTTGTTATAAAACATAAAATTAAGGAACAAAAGTTTTCTCCAAAATTAACATTAGTAGCACTTTTCCTCTTGCTGATTAAAAACTTTCAGACAGAAAATACTGGCCTGCCTCATGCATTTGTAGTCATGATGCTTTGAAAGGGTTTAAAAGCTCTTAATTGTGTAATTGTTATTTTATATAACTGCACAATCTTGACATAGCTCACTGCTTCATTCCATTACTAGCTGTGTACGTACTGCAATTAGTTATACATTTGAATGAATCAGTGGTCTATACCATTACTGTTTGTAGTTACCATTAGCAATACGTCACACCTTTCTTTCATAATGTCGTGAATGTCCCAAAATTCTTCTAAAATCATGTAACATATTCAGTAGGAAATACACAACTTCTTTATTTCCCATCATCAACGTCACTAACAACTAAAGTGTTGAGCTCATTTTCTGTCTGAAGCTACATATGTTGAGCACAAAAAGTAAAAAATTATTCATAATTGGTGTTTGAAAAGACCAACAATGAATCCTGGAACTAGGAAAATAACCAAGAAGGTAATTTCCAGTAAAGAAATAGAAAAAATGTTTATATCAACGTAGGAGATACCATGAGGATCTTAAAATAATGTATACAACTGTTCATACATCCTGGAGTGAAGCACATTAAGACTGAAGACAAACTTCAGTCAGTTTGGAAAAGAGCTATTTGTTGTGACTAGAGGAAATATACCCCTTCAGAAGCGATGGCAAACTTATGGTTTTCTTAAACTGGAAAATCAAAGACTAGTGTGAAATATGTCTTCAGTCAATAAATAAGTAAGGATAAAAGCAGCAAGAGAAAGGTGAAGAGATATCTGAGCTAAAAGCTAATTTGTGCGTAACAATCAACAAGTGCAAAGTGTTCAGGCATAAATTTTACAGGAAAATTAGGAAGCACTTCCTAACCTCAGAAGAATAAAAGACCTTGAAGACTGAAAAAAAGAAGTGGAGCAGATCTCAGAAGTTCTAAGATGGAGCTAATAAAAGAGCTTTTATGACACATTTGCTCATGGTAGGCATATTTAAATGTTGGAGGTTCCCCAGAAGACTCCTATGAATGGTGGAAGAGAATTACTGAAGAAAGAGTTGAGGTAGAAGAAGACAGCAGCTCAGAATGTACTTGTACCATCATGCAGAGATAAAACCATCATTGTTATGAGAGTGTTTATTCTCCATGTTCCACATAGTTATATGATTGTTCTCTTGTTAGTATAATATGTTTTGTATTACTATATTTCCCTTGTTTGCACTCCTGTTACCTTTCCTCTTATTGGCCAATTGTAACCCTTATTCTTACTTGTCATCCCTTGTTGCATTGCAGTATTTTCCATATTTCCATATTCCCTTATCCTTATTGGTGGAGTTCCTCCCTACAAATCCTAGTTTAGTAGTTCTTTTGCATACTCCTCCCAGTCTCCACTCCTTGTCCTAGTAAGTTCCCAGCTCTCCCTTTATAAGCCGGTACCTCTGTTTAATAAGTGGCCATTTTGTGTCATGCCCTGACAGTCTTGTACAGAGTGGTCCTTTCTGGGTCTTGCTTAAAGGAGGTTACAGCTCTCCCCCTGTCATTTAAACAAAACAGCCCTGGAGATTCCCCACAGCCTGTATGTTTAGACCATCTCCCATGTTAAGTGTCACATACCTCCCTATACAATATCATATCATATCATATCATATCATACAATGGTTTGAGATGGAAGGGACCTTAAAGATTATCTAGCTACAACTCCTTTACCATGGCCAGGGACACCTTCCACTAGACCAGGTTGCTCAGAGCCCAGCCAACCTGGCCTTGAACACCTTCAGGGAGGGGACATCCACAGCTTTTCCAGGCAACCTGTTCCAGTGCCTCATCACCCTCACAGTAAATTGTTCCAATTTTAACTTCAAGTCTTCTGTAAATCCACATGCATAAGCAATAGTACATTCATATGTAGAAAATTTTTAGGGATGCTTAAGCTGAATGTGGTCTTTGTTGCACCCACGAATAAAAAAGGACCAGAAGACTGCTCTGAACAAATAACTAACTCTAGAATGCATAATAACTACCAACTGCAGATCTTACTTCTGGTCTAGTTAATCTGTCAACTTTTCTGTCCATTTCTAATGTGCTTTTGTACATATATAATAGCAAGTGTCTAATAATAAGTCTTAGAATTCCTGTATACAATTATATATATATGTATATTCATATACATATGTGTATATATTTATGTATATGCATATAAAAGTACAACTATAGAGACATATGTATATATAGGTATAAATATTAGCCATAGACTAACATGTAATACCTCTAATGGAAAGATGAATAACAAGGTGTTTACTGGAAGGCTGTAAATGGCTTTTAACACTTTTAGTGAAACACTTCAACATTTCTCTAACATAATGGTTTGAAAAGGCCCAGGGTCAATACAAATGTAATATATGGAGGCTAAAAGAAAATTTGACAGAAAATTTGTTCAAAGAGCACAGTAAGGTGGCATGTAAAAACAATAATGGTCCATTATGCTGTCTTATTAGAGAAATTAAAGCATTGCACACACTGCCTGACTCATAGTGTCTGGCTTTTCTGCTGAACAACTTGAAATCTGTGTTTTCAACTCAAGCAGTGATTTTTGAAGTAGAATTTCCTTTTCAGCTGGCAATATTTAATAATATCAGATGCGGCAAAAGGCAGAGAGTTATTGGACACCCACAAATACTATTTGGTTAGACAAATACTAACTTTTGTATGCAAACAGGTTAAATGGAGTCTTTGAAGGTGCAGTGGAGATTCATCTTCTGCACATGTACAAAAAGATTCATCTATTCATCATACCTATTTATAGATAGGGTAATATAGAAAAAAATATATCATATATGTACCAACATATGGAGGATCTATACTACACAACCTTTCTAATTAGAAATGTACCTGCAACACTGAATTCAGTTTGAAGGATATATCTACCTGGAACATGTGCAGCATATCACCAGTAAATTTTCACAGCAACCTTTCCTCAGGAAGGCGGAAATTCCCTCCAGTGACGTAATTC
Source organism: Empidonax traillii (assembly GCF_003031625.1). Taxonomy (NCBI): domain Eukaryota; kingdom Metazoa; phylum Chordata; class Aves; order Passeriformes; family Tyrannidae; genus Empidonax; species Empidonax traillii. Next base: position 1,086,456 of record NW_020955575.1, read on the forward strand.
ATACTAATACATCAACTAAAATGTACTTTAGGAACCAAACTTCCTGATACGCTGGTGTGGTTACTCTTTCTATTACAAAGGAACTAAAAAAAATGCTTCTATGAAGACATGATTATATCTAGAAACATTTATCGTGCAGTCCACCTATAGACATTATCTTTCCATCTCATTGTAGCGTAAATATTTGATTGCAACCAGAAGTATTTACTTACAAAAATAAGTAAGTATATCTGACTAGTATACGAGCTGCTTTTATTTTATGGAAGAAAATAATTTTTCAAGATGTGTTTGGAAACATTAAGCAAATTAATTGGGTTAGATTCCTTACTTGAGATAAACAGAGAGATATAACTACAGAAGATATGACTCACTCATTATATACTTTATTTCTAGGCCTTCCACAACATTTATTGTGCTGGTATCTAGCAGACTTGTGAAATGATGGGAAGATTTTATGTACATTCTACTTCTGTGAGTTACAGATTTACTACCTCCTTTTTGCTGATGCGGGTCTGAATCCCATAGTCAATGATCCAAAGTTACCCAAGTGTGGGAACTTGAATCCAAGTCACTTGAATCAAGCATAGATGAAATAACAACATCCTCTCCCCTTCCCTTTTCAGCAGTACTTTATAGGTATATGTGTAGATATGAAAGAATTAAACTGTTAGAAGATTAGATAGAACAGTGGAAATTATAGCACAAGTGTGTTTTACAAGGACCACTAGAAATTAAGTTATCCTTTACTGGACTGACACACTTGGCCTGATTCATTCCTACAGTTTTCTAAATGTTTTCAAGGTATTCTGTATCAACACTCTCTCTTTTTATTTCTTTTTTTTACCCCCTACTATTGTCCAAATTAAATCTTTCTTTATCAGATATATGTATACACATATGATTCTTTTTGTTCCTCATTTAGTCAAGTTTTCTTAGTTCCAACCAGGACACGGTTAATTTTTGCCATAGCCAGGAGGAGTTATGGCTAGGACCTGGAGGTTATTCTATTCCACGTCATCACCTCATGTCATTTTCTGGAGAAGGAGGAAGAGGTCCCTTCCAGTTGAGTAAGCATGGTGGAGGGTCCAGTTGGGGCGTGCCTGTTCCTTCTGTTATTGATACTGTAACTGTTTCTATTAGTTTTCTTACTCCATTACTCTTTCCAGTAAATTGTTCTTATCTCAACGCACGACCTTTATGTAACCCTTTGTGCCTCCAATTATCCTCTCCATCCTACCACAGGGGAAGGGGGGAAGAGAAGAGAAGGGGAGAGTGAGCAAGTGGCTCGTGGTTTGAAGTGTTTCAGTGAGAACACTAAATTGGGAAAAACCATTCCCAAACTATGACACAAGCAGAACAGGCTTTTTGTTTCTTCAGGCTTTTTTACATCCATTCTGAGTATTTTCTTTTTAAACTTCTGAATTCCCAATACCTGGTATATTTTTCTCTTGTCATTTTTGTTCATATATGGCTGTCTAGCTGCACTGAATCACCAAATTTTTACGTCGGTTTTGGTGATGTTGGTTGTTCTGGAGGGATTTTGTTTGACTTTTTGTTGGCTTGGTTTGTTTGGGGTTTTTTTTGAGAAACAAGTCAAAAAGACTAAATAGGAAAAGGAACTCCTATATCTAGAAATGGTACAAAACGCAGGACATATTTTGATTTAAAGGAAAAAGTTCACAGAGTACAGGCAATGGACCACTGCTATTTTGAGGACTTTATGAAATTATCTCTGAAAAAGAAAAACATAAACCTGCATAGCGTCTACTCCATAAACTCTCCCTGGATCTTAAAATGAGCTTAAAGTTGCTGAACTTAAGTACTTTTGCCACTGTATGTTTGCATTTACTTGTAATTACCACTTGGCATAGACCACAGGTGAGTGTTCTCCTGGAGCCTTTCAGTGGTTGCAACTGATAGGTCAGACCATTAATACAGAAAACAAAAAAGACAATAAATTTTTAATTTGCAGAGCCTAAAATATTCACCCAGGGATTTCTAGTGTTTAGTTCAAAATTATGTGAAACTTTATTTTTGGTGGTTTGATAGCGTAAAGAATGCTGATTCATGAACTGAATGGCAAGACATCAGAGTGTGAAACTCTGTAGACAGACAAAACTTAACAACCTTCGTCACAACCTAAGGAAAATAGTTACAGAAAAATAATATGGTGAAAAATTAAAGGTCCTAAAGAGGTGCTGACTATCACAAACTCCATAGTGAGTGTTTTGAAATAGCAAAGAAGTAGAATAAACTTTTTGTTAAATTTAAAGACACTGCAAGCTTTTGTATTAGGAGACTCCTGAGAAAGAGAGAAAAACAACTGTTGGGAGTTTTGCACTTAAATCCCAGTGGCTGGACAGGAAATTTTTTCACTTCTAGGTTTTGTGTTTTGGCTCACCAAGAAAGATCAGTGCTTTTACCTTTTGACATGTGCTTTTATTTCTGCTGGTTTGCTCTGCTTCCATCTCTCCTGATCTTCTGAATCTTTCTTTGAGAGAAACGTGAAGATTTACTGCAGTAGGAGAGTGTATGAAAATTTTCTGAATGTCCTAACATCACTCCTGCTCTTTGTAGAGAAACAAAGGGAGAAAAGGGAAGGCTGGGTCAGGGTCAGGTGAGGTGGAGTCAGTGTTGTACCATCTATCTATTCCTTTCAATTGAAGGAAGACAGGAGCAATTCAGCAATATGATCAAATGATTGAATTGGAATTTGGAATACTGCTTCCTAGATAAAAGTTAGCAGAATCACTTAATAACAAATTCCTTTTGGCAGAACATGAAAATGCCTTTAAAGTCTCTCAGCCCTGACGCATGGTTGAAGAGTTATTGCCTCACTTGGACTGAGTAGATTCTTCTTGAAAGATGTACATTTGTGTTATTACCCTGTAATCCAGGTAAATGGGATGAGGTATAACTTTGCCTTGATTCAACAGATTTCTCAAAAATCTCTGTGAAAAGCATCAGGAGAAGAATATTTACAGATGCACAGGAACTATATTTACTAGTTGATATAGGGGCATTTACCTCTACAATGCAAAAATAATCCAGATCTTCGGAAAATTTTTACTTATATTTTTTCACAGACTTTCACATTCAACCAGTTCTAGAGATACTTCATTAAAATGGGCTCCTCTTACTGCAGTAGAATAAAAGACAGTCTACACACCCACCTTCTAAAGGAGAATTGCTCTTTGGCAGACCTCAGTTTTTGGGTCAGCCTGTGGGAGGCTAATCTCAGAGATGTGCAGCATTCTCTAAAAGGCCTGAGGCGTGGACATTTACAGACTGACTCAGATTTAGCAAACTCCTTTGGATCACATGGCAATCAATTTTTTATTATGGATAGGGCTGGTGATCTCTTAGCAACATTAGAATGATATACCACTCTTAGCAACATTAGAATGATATACCACTTTCAGCTGGTATATTTTGAAGAATGTGGAAACTCATGAGCATGCTTACAGTGTAACCACCTTGTACTAAATCATCATATTCTTGCTAACTGCACTTAATGATTTTCGGTACAGTTTCCAAAATACTGTCGTTCAACTTCCATTCAAAACAGTACTTTGATTTATTTTGTACCTTTTGATTTCCAAGGAAAATTTAACTAAGGCCTCTCTCCTAAAGTTCACTGCTTTTCCCCATTGTGAACTCCACAAGAAACTTGCATTTCATTTCTTCCTTGTTTCAGATGCCCAGCCATCACCACTTAGGTAGTGGTAAAACATCTTGTTTACCTCTAGTCACATCACTGGGACTCTTGTCATGCTGTTTCAGAAATGTGCTGCAGCTAGCTACAGGTACCAAATGGAATCATAGAAAGGTAGAGGTTCTTGATTGAATTTATTTGTGTTTGAATCTGTCACGGATAAAAGACCCAGCAAATAATAAAATAGATGCAAGCCTCTGTAAGCCAGCAGCTACCTGCTACCTCTGGGCTATTAGAGGGGCCCTCAGAATGACAACACAAATTCATGCTGGCAGGACAATCACAGCTTAAAATAAGCCCTACATCAGCTCACCTCATTCACTTAGTCAGCAGAGTGACAGCAATGTTGAAATTTATTTTTTCCTGATATTAGTTGTGAATTGTTTTATCACACTATTTTTACTCTCAGCCTTTCGTAGTCTTTCAAATGCTGATAGTGTTGATGGCTCTGAAATACAGCCTATATAGTTGCTCTTTCAAGAAATGGAGGTTTGGTTCTACTCTTTTTTTTTTTCTTTCTTTCTTTTTTTTTTTTTTTTTTTTTTTTTTTTTTTTTTTTTTTTTTTTTTTTTTTTTTTTTTTTTTTTTTTTTTTTTTTTTTTTTTTTTTTTTTTTTTTTTTTTTTTTTTTTTTTTTTTTTTTTTTTTTTTTTTATTTCCCCAAATAGGCTGAAGCTCTTGTTTCATTTCTTTCCCTTCTATACAACTAAATCAAGTAAATTGCAGGGAACTGTAAAAGTCAAAGTACTCATCACAGGCATCATAATTATTGATAATCAACTATTCTTCAATGCTAGTACCATTTCACATGCTGCTCACTATTTTCAGTCCCTTTTATAGAACGAGTCAAATTCTGTACTGTTTGTGTCCCCTGCTACTGCATAAATTAACCCTAAGCATTTACAATGATATCTTGTTTAATAAGGTTCTGTAAAGGAGCAGAGCAAAATGTACTATTAGTAAACAGAGTGAATATTTAGAGATGTGAAAAGAAATTAAATCAATGCAATAGTCTGAAGCAACCACAACTTCTTTTTTTTTTTTTTTTTTTTTTTTTTTTTTTTTTTTTTTTTTTTTTTTTTTTTTTTTTTTTTTTTTTTTTTTTTAAACAACAGTGAAATCTTGTCCTCTATACAGTCAGTAAAACTTTTGCCAATAAATTCCAGGGGTCCTGGATTTCCACTCTCATGGACTGAATCTGATCAGAAAAGGAGGATCATAGGGTTTTTGTAGGATTAGTTTGGGGTTTTTTTTCTTTACATTGTTAGCTTTGAGAATACAGTCTAAAGCATCCTGTCTAAAGAACCTGAGACTTCAGAACTGATATTAGAGATGATGGATAAGGGAGAAAATAAAAGAAACCTGTAAGTTATTTAATTTCTTTTTGTTGTTTGTAATCACTGTAGATCAGTAGATCAGTATTTGTGCTCATTAAAAAGTATCTTAAAGCGTTCTGTGTGATTTTATTTGCTTTCTACAAAGTCTGCATTATTAACCTGAACCAATTACAGTAGAGAATTCAGTTTGAAACCAATGAAGGTAAAGGGTGAGGTTCACCTGGGACTGCACCAAAACTTGGATTTGGCCTTTGTATAAGGCCTTACAAATTATACACAAGCAAATTTCAGCATCTGTGAGTTGTCAGTCACCTGATTTTCTTCAGCCCTCATTATCACATAGTATATTTGGGAGAAGCATGAAAATATCCAGGAAAACTGGCTCCTGTTGCAATCCTGTGGAGTTACACATAAATGAAGAAATGACTTGTGGGTTCAGAGGTAGGGCCAAACACATAACACGAGCATATCATAATATCCTAATTTGTCCTGTGCTCTTTTTCTTCTCTTGAAATTCTATGAGCACAGGGCATGAACATTATCTTTTGCAACTCCAACTTTTCATGACAGAACTCCTTTATTTTTCCATTATTTCTATCTTTTTTCATAGTCTCTCTGAATCCCTTTTAGCAGCCCCTTAGAATGTTTTGTAATTTCTATCTGCAACTGCCTTGTTTAACTATGAAACCTAGTAAATAAATAAACACATCAAAGACTTGGCTTCTTAAAGTTGCATTATGAAATAAATCTTTTCACCTCTAGTATACATTCACCTATGACCTTGCTTACAGCACATAAGCACAGTTCAAATAATTTAGAGGAGAACAAACTTTCCTATTTAAGTAACCAATATTGTGCTTCTGCTGTATACAAACTCCTATATATATCATAAATCTAACACAGTCCAGTAACAGCAGAGTATAACTGCTGTACAGAAATGCATGCAACATGTACAGAAATGAAAGCAACAGCTGTCAGCTAAAAGTCTTTACAATTTTCTCTTGAAATAAATTTACCTTTTATTTCTGCCTACATTATTTACAACTTGATATCAATCACACAGAACAAGAACGAGATTCAATAACTTTTTAAAACACCTTTCCTATTTATGTGGTACGGTGGGTCTTTTTTGTAGCCAGACTAAAAATTCATACTAAGAAAATTGCTTCCCATGTGATTAACAAGACATTAGCAAATAGATTACTACTAGTCCTAGAATACTACTGTAGGTTTGAAATTGTATAAAGGGAGGTTTAGGTAAGTTGTTACAGAAAGGCTTTTCACCCAGAGAGTGGTTGGGCACTGGAACATGCTCCCCAGGGAAGTGGTCACAGCACGAACAAAATTCAAGAAATATTTGGACAATGACCTCAGACACATAGGGTGATTCTTGGGGCTGTCCTGTCAAGAGCAGGAGTTGGACTTCAGTGATTCTTGTGGGTCCCATGCAGTTGAGGATATTCTATGTTTCTATGATTTTATGATCCTATGATTCTGTTAAGGAACTTATTTTTGAGGCAATCCTTAGAGTTTCTAAAAAGAAAAAAAAAAAAAGAAACTAGAATCTAGAGATCTCTATTCTCTTCGCATTTGGGACTTCCCTTGTTAAAATTCTGCCTTGAATGATACACTGAAATATGTATCTTGTGTCACACTGTTCATCAACATGTCACATTGTATCATGTCACTTTATGTGGCTCAATATGACAGATGCATCTCTAAAGCAATGGGTCACCATGCCCCTTGGTATGAGGATATGTGAAAAAAACCACCATTTTTATTTTGTTTACAGTACACTATTTCCAGAAATAGAAGAAAAAAGAAAAAGGGGGAAAAAAATCAACCACCATAAACCAAACACCAAACCAACAGCCCCTACTTAGTTTTGTAATATTTTATGCAAATTAAAGGAAAGCATGATATCTCCCTTATTCATCTTAAAAAAAAAAAGAAAAAACAAAACATCAAAAAAAAAAAGTATGCCAATAAATACATGCTCAGAATGCATAATTTGAATTCGTTATTCCTTTGATTTTAATGATAGAAAGAGCATGCCTATAAGCAAGGCATAAGCATTTGTTATATGTTCTATAGATAGCTAAGAAATGTATGGACCTAAGAAAAATTGCTAACAGATTGAACATGTAATAAATTCTTGTTTTCCTAATAACAAATAATTGTGCATTTAATTATTTAAAACACACATATTAATTAATGTTAGAGGTTATTTTAATTTTTGTTTTCTTTTCTGGTTTCTTTGAAACATATTGTTTTGTGTGGCCATGCTTTGGTATTGGTGGGTTTATAGGGGTGGTTTCTCTGAGAAGCTGCTAGGAGCTTCCCCTAGGTCTGCCAGAGCTAATTCCAGCTGGTCCCAAGACTGACCCCTCACTAGCCAAATTCAAACCCATCAGTGATGGCAGTAGCGCCTTTGGAATAACAGATTTAAGAAGCAGTAGGAAAAATCTCGCAGAACAGCAACCAGAGAGAGGAGTGAGAATATGTGAGAGAAATAGCTCTGCAGACACCGAGATCAGTGAAGAAGGAGGGGGAGGCGGCGATCCAGGTGCCAGTGAAGAGAGACTCCTGCAGCTCATGGGGAAGACCATGGTGATGCAAGTTATATGTCTCCCTGTAGCCCATGAAGATCCATGATGAGGCAGATATCCACCTGCAGTCTGTGGAGAGCCCAACACCAGAGAAGGAGTCTGTGACTCCGTAGGAAGCTGAAGCAGGCTCCTGGCAGGACCTGGGGACCCATGGAGAGAGACGTTCATGCTGGAGCAGGTTTGCTGCCAGGCCTTGTAACCCCGTGGGGGACCCACACTGGAGCAGTCTGTTCCTGAAGAACTGAACCCCACAGGAGGGACCCAGCCTGGAGCAGGGAAAGAGTGTAAGGAGTCTTCCCCCAGAGGAGGAAGAAGTGGCAGAGACAATGTGTGATGAACTGTCCACAACCCCCACTTCCTGTCCTCCTGCACTGCTAGTGGGGAAGCGCTAAAGAACTGGGGAGTGAAGTTGAGCCTGGGGAGAAGGTAGGGATAGGAAAAATGTTTTTAAGATTTTGATTTTATTTCTCATCATATTACTTTGTTTTGATTGATAGTAAGTTAAATTAATTTCCCCAGGTTGACTGTTTTTGCCCATGATAGTAGTTGCTGAGTGATCTTCCCCCAGCCCTTATCTCAATCTCTAAGCTTTTCATTGTATTTTGTCTCCCTTGTTCAGCTGCAGAGGGGAGCTATAGAGTGGTTTTGGTCAACACCTGACATCCAGCCAGGGTCAACCAACCACACAAATTTTATAAAATAATTCCACATTATATTGAACTAGCTCAGTGTGCAATACATTGAATCCACTGATATGTTCTGTTTGCTGTTTATTGCTGTGCTGCAATATGGTGTAAAACTACATTAGTTGCTTGAGGAGGTCAGACATTGGGCATTGGGTTACTTTAGTACATAAAAGTTGTATTTCCAATGAGTCAAAGTTGTTCTTCTGTAAAGCTGCATCTAACATTGCAGGTTAAAGTAGAAGGCAATGATTCACTGGTCACTGCCCCTTTCCCTGGCACCAAGATGCTTTTCTGTTTCTCTATGATACACCCTCATTTGCTGGAGGCCACCAGTTTTAACACCTTTTATGTTTTTAAAATATCAAAGACATTATTCACCGCTCAACTTTGAAACTTATTTTAGTCAAGGTTTTGAATATGTGAGAAGAAAGGACTGACAGTGTTGGAAACCAAAGTCTTATGTACAAATATCTACAAGAACATGTTGTATCCAAACATGCAGAAATTAATTGGATACCCCTAATCCAGTACTGTCTGTTTGCTTTAACTCTTATCATAGAATCATAGAATAGTTAAGGTTGGAAAAGACCATCTAACTACTGACCCATCCCTGTCAACTCCACCACTAAATCATGTCCCTAAGCACCACACCTTCACATTTTTTGAAAACTTCTGAAGAGGTTATATCAGGTCTTTGAGGGCTTAGAGAGTATAGTCTTGCCATGTACTTGCCTTAGTGTCTGCCCCAACGTTTTGGGTAATACTGTGTACTTGTGGTGAGAGAATGAAAGTAGTGTTAGATGGTGAAAACATCTGCACTGAGTGCATGGAGAAAATACCTGATCTGAACTCAGTCTCAAAACTCAGAGATAAAGACCTCATGATACAGTTTCCAAAATGAAAGTAGACCAAGTCCCCAGAAACAAACCCTGATGGCTGTACTATATCCTCAGTGTATGCATTTGTAAGCATCTGAGCAAACTAAAGAAATATACTGCAACAACATATTGTTCTAAGTTGGAGTGCTTTCCAAGCTAACATAGATCCTGAAAGATTTCACATCCATCCATATCTCTGCATTTGAAAGGTCTAAACTATTCTGAGCAGGTCTGGGCAACATGGGTAAACATAAATTCAAATGACATTGGAATTGTAGTATGATATGTAGTGTGATTCCATGCCTTAAAAAAGATTAAAAAATAGAAATATTGAATAATTAAATTTAAAAAAATCAGTGACAAAACCTCCGAATTTCTCCAATAAAATATCAATCAATTTTTAGCAAGACAGGGACATTTTTTGTTTTCCTTCTATTATTACATCCATCAAGAATATAACAGATCAGTCCACTGTTTCTAAATGCTCATGTTATCACTCTCAGATTCACACCTTTCAGTTCAATTTAATACCAAGATTGATTTACTTCTGATGTAGAAAAAAATGGGCAATTGTTTTTAACAACAAAGAATTGCATTATTTTTCTTGATACTTCTAATGCTATTGAGATGATTTTCTTAACTAGGAGCTGCTGGTTCTTCTGGAGCTGCTGGATTTTCTTAACTAGGAGCTGTGGCAGTTCTATGCCCTCCTATGCTTCATGTTACTCTTATGGAAGACTGACAGAAGAGAAATGTTTTTCACATGATGTCAGATAGTTTTAGTGGACATACTTGAGAAAACAGAGAGGAAGACAAGATTGTTATTTGGATGAGGACTTAATTAGGAACTCAGTTCTATAAAACTATTATTGCTTTCTGTTCTTGTTTGTTCTTTGTGTAATATGAATAATGACATGCCAATTGCGTATGAGTATAAATAGTCCTTTATGGAACTAGACTTACCCTCTACACATAATTATGTTTTTGCCAGCAAGTTAAAAATTCTATTGCCACTGAGGTGTTTAATTGAATATATTTTGTTACTTTTTTTTCTCTTAATATGTGTATTGATATCTGTTTTGTTCACCCTTCTGTGCTATTCACCGTTCTTCTCTATATGACATATTTTCTGCTGACTAAATTTAATTAATGTAAAAATCTTATAAAATATGATTATTTATATGTATGTTTTAAATTATGTAAATATATAATGTATCTTTATGATATATATTTCTATAATATATATTTATATACTTATATGTTATATTTATATGATACAAAAATCTTAAAATATTATCTTGTAAAATTTAAATATTAATAATAGCTAGTACTATAATTTATTTTTATTTTATGAAAAAAAATTGCTTTCCTAAATATGTCTATGTACTGTAACCAAATATTAAGTCTGTATTCATGTGCATGTTCTTGTGCAAGTATAGACAGCACAATTTTTCAACTGGAATTACTGGTCAGTGTCAGCCAGTTCTGAGAGACAGATACCTCAAAGACTGCAAGATTCTACAAGCTTTGTGAAAATAAGTGACTGTTTAGAAGAAAAAAAAATTTTGCCATGGAAATGTTTTTAACTTATCTTTACTTGATGAGGGAGAACCTAAATGGGAAAGGAAGACACTGGAGGCCATGGAAATTATCATGGAACAAGTTTTTTGTCTTTTTTTTTTTTTTTTTTTTTTTTTTTTTTTTTTTTTTTTTTTTTTTTTTTTTTTTTTTTTTTTTTTTTTTTTTTTTTTTTTTTTTTTTTTTTTTTTTTTTTTTTTTTTTTTTTTTTTTTTTTATGGTGGATGTTTTCTTCTTTCTCCCTTTGTATGTAGGAAGTAAGAAACGGGTGCAGGAGAGAATACACAATGCATTCATATGCACAGCAATAAAGATCAATGAAATATGAAAGGGTATTAAGCATTAGAGAGAAAAGATTTCTATATTGCTGTTCCTCCTAAAGAATTTTAATGTGTACTTTTAAGCATTATTTATCTACTTTGGTTTGTACAGTCTAAATAAAAGCCATTTGTTCAATGTCTTGGATGTATATACTGGCCTCTTCAAATCCCCTCCTCACCCCTCTGTCCTTTTCCCTAAAGCCTTAACACACATAGAAAAAAATTCTGCATGCTAAAATAATGATATAACACTGAATCAGTCCCTTAAATGTTCAGTGTATGGAAATATATTCATTTGTTTTTAGAAGCTGCACATAGAAGAATTACTTTGCTGCTTGTGAAGTTCTCTTCTGACAGCCTGGATATCTTACTTGTGTGCATAAGATAAGGTATGTATAAGCTAAATTCAGGGAGGCAGAAGAGATGTATCTCAGGAAGCTGTTGATGGATTGTCAACCAGTGTGGCTTTGTGTGGGGAAAAAAAAAAAAAGTCAGACAAAAATCTTACCAAAGCAGAAGAGATGACACAAGGGCTCCATGCTCTAGAGGTTTCCACATAAAGAAAAGAGAATTTCTCAGACTCCATGCTTTGGAAAAGCTCACGAAGTTCTGAAGGAGGATCCTGCAAGATTCTCTGTGACAACTAGTGTGATCAGAATCAAGTCACTGAACCCACATTTTTAAATTTCACATACAATTAACTGTACTTTCAATTCAAAAGGCTAAAAAACTAAAAAGATTGGAAAAAAAAGAAACCAGACACGTCCTACTTGATATTCATGTAAACTAGTTTATATTTGAAGGAATGTATTTTAATTAAGATGTAGGTTTAATTAACAGAACAGCACATTCCACTTCATCAAGACGTTTTCTGGTGGCATGAGATCTTGCATATGCCCATAAGGCTTGTTGAGTATGTGGTCCTCTCCTGCTAGGAACCTTATCTGCTTTTCAGAAAGATAAAGTGGTTCTTTGCACATAACTGAATTACCTTCCTAGGGTGCTCCTTTTTACCTTCTGTCACAGCCTCTTAGCCTGGAAAAAGAACCTGAAATATTTTTAACATTCAGAGGATTTTGAAAATTGATCTCAGTGTATCATGTGGAAGAGGAGAAAGAGATGCCCTCTTTGAAGGTCACAGAAAGGTTGTCTGAACGTTTGTCACAATCAAATGGGTTTGCTAAAAGGTCCTATGGAGAAGTAAAAAAAAAAAAAAAAATCACTCTTCTGTTTCAGTGACAGTTCATATTATCACAACTTTATATCCTTTGCCAAAGGAAAAAGCTTCTGTTACTGTACAGTGCGTGTTAGCTCTGGTGAGCTTCCCTGAGCTTCATAGTACACTGCTGCCTGCTTTCAGTGATGCAAAATATGGAGTGTTTAAGGTGACTAATCCTTCAGTAGTTTTCTCATGGCAAGTGCAAGTGATACAGTTTCCACCATCCAGTTGCCAACTTGTTAGCTTTGCTCATTGTCCAGCATAGTCTCAAGAATTCAAATACTATTGTATGAGGTATTATGAGAACATATGGAGAGAACAAAAAGGAATTTCTTATTTCAAGTATCTGCCAGCGAGGGTAGGACAAGAGACGGTAGATGCATTAAGCTAAATGAGGGAGTTTCAAGGAAAGAGAAAATATGAAAGAAGCAATCAAGCTGGTGAGATCGTTCAGGCAACAGAAGGAAGACAATGCTGCTGTTTGGCAACTATACATGAAAAGACTCTCTCAAGCATGGAGGATATGGCAGAAAAAATTATGGATCATACTGTTTAAAAATGAACCAAATATTTACATTTCCAGGATAAAACTTTGAATCCAACTTTGAATCCATGTTCTGAAAAGGAGAGAGGCATCATTCTTGAGTAAAATTAGTAGATAGATCCAGTGGATATAAAGAAACACATGAAAAAGTGATGAGGTCCTTTTATCAGCATTCTGAAATAGTAGGTGTTGGACAGTGTTGCTTTTGATATAGTAAATGGTGAAGTAACTGAAATGTGAGGAGAAGAAATTTGGACAAGAGGTTTAGCTTTGTAGATCAATAAAAATTATTTAACTTTACAGATAGATAAAGAATTGTAATTCTTACCACAGTTAAACAGAAAGTAAGTAAGATCTGTACCAGCACTTCAGTTGAATTTAAACTGAGGTTTCAACAGAAAAATGGTTTTGTCCATCATGATGGAGAAATGGTTAATGAAGAACACCTTGAAGAAGAAAAGAGAGGACATTGATAGTTTAGATAAGTTGAATTTGAGCTACTAAATAAATATGGACACAAGCTAAAAATTTGCACAACTGATGATTCTACATTGTTATTTGTCTCTGCAAACATTGTACGTTACTATAGAGCCTTTCAGGTTAGAAAACACCCTTAAGATCACTGAGTCCAACCAGTAATATGGCCAAGTCCACCACTAAACCACATCCCTAAGTGCCAGATCTACACATCTTTTAAATACCTCCAGAGAAGGTGACTCAAACACTTCCCTCGTCAGCCTGTTCTAGTGGTTGACAACCCTTGCAATGAAGAAATGTATCCTAATATCCAATCTAAATCTTCTCTGGCATAACTTAAAGCTATATCTTCTTATCCTATCACTTGTTACTTGGGAGAATAGACTGACTCTCACATTGCTACAATCTTTCTTCACACAGTTGTAGAGCACAATAATGTCCCAAGGGGTTTCCTGTTCTCCAGGCTAAATGACCTCAGCTCCCTCAGCCACTCCTCACAGGACCTTTGCCAATTCTGTTGCTCTTTGGGCATGCTCCAGTGCCTCAGTGTCTTTTCTGTAGCGAGGGGTCCAAAACTGGAAGTCTGTCAATCTGTTTTGATACTGAGATATACTTTTTTTTTGTATTTTTATATAAATTTTTTAGTTTGGTCAAATTACGTAAAATATCTTCCCCAGAGTTGTTTCCTTTCATGAGAAAAATAAAACACAGAACAAAACAAAACAACACAGTGAAAATGTGGTAATGTAGGGAAAACAGATAGAGTTTGCTTACCAGCTCTTTAATCTTTGGAAAGACTGCACATGAGAAAAGATACAGGAAATACATAAAGAATGGTGGAAGACAGATAAATCCTCTGATGTGACTAGCTTTGTCCTTATAACTACATTATAGATGAGAAAAACATGCCGTCTACACATTTTACAGCAAATCACCAACAGCACATCAATAGATAAAAAGAAAAAAGAAAAAGCCTACCTTTTATTGCACTATGTCAGAACAAAATTCTCCAGAAGCGTGCAACATACTGTCATACAGCTCCTCATTATAACTAATAAGAAATGTTAGCTAATGGTAGCCATGATCAAATGTGGTTTCTGTTTAACAAGCAGTACAAAATAATAAGGCTTATGATGATACAATGTTTGCTCATTATAATCATCAGGAAATAAGTCAATAAAATACTTCATGGACCAAAACCATATTCCTTTGAAAGTCATTCTGATATGCCTACCGTCAAATAGCTTCTGATTTTTATTCATAAGTTCCTTTCACCAATAATTAGTTGGTAAAGGATGTGTCAGAATCAATCGTCTTTTAGATGTGCATGCAGAGAAGTGACGGGACAAGTCACTGGGTATCCTTGTAAAATTACACTTTCCATCTAACAATAGAAATTGTTTTCTCTTTGGTGTTCAAAATATCCCACTATTTGGTTCAAATCTCCTTGAGATACACACAGATAAAGAAAAACATTTCTAGGGATTGCAAAACAGTAGGGTTCTGTCAATCATGATATTTTTTGATGCTGAACAGTACCAAAGCTTTGGCTAGAACATCTTTTCATACTGGTAATTCTATGAATTCTATTTCTTTGTTTTTGTGAAATAGGATAACTTCTGAGCTATTAAGAAAAGTTCAGCTATTTGTTACAGTTAATGCTCTTTCTCTGAACAATGTGACAAATATTTTTTCCAAGTCCCTGTCTGAATGATTCCAAAAGTTCCCAAGAAGTTTCAAGATAGCTGCATGAACACTCCTTGATGTGAGTTCTTGCACACATACAGATTTATGGGAATTTTTGGCAAGGAAATCTTGGAAAGTGTCAGGTTTGACATTATAATCTAGGACGTAATTTAGAAAATAATTGTTTTATCCTTCATTCCAACTCAGAATTATGGTTGTGTGTATATGTTTGTCCTCCTCAGTTAGTACAAATACTCCTATTTGTTCTTATGTTTCTGAAGAATATTTGTTGTGGCCAATTACATGGAAGAAATTCAGAGCTAAATGAAAGCTCCAATCTATGATTTCGCTTCTAATGTATTTGACAGGAATCAATTCAAAATTTAAAAGGAAATTCAAGGGTTCAGTTGAACTAAAAAAAAAAAGTTGCTGAAGAAAGAGTTCTGCAAGGCTGTATAGTAATTGCTGATCTCAGGAAATTTTCATATATTTTGGTTATTCTTTTTGCTGCAGCTGGTATCTTTATAAACTAAGCCACTGAGCATGAGCAAATTTAATGCACTGACAGTTTTCTTGTCGTGGAAAGTCTATAAATGTGGAGGTATAGGCTCCTTCCTTCCAATTATTATATAAGAGTTTTACAATAGATATTACTTATTTTCATGAGATGTTGTTTGTTCTCTCCTTGGAGAACAAAATTTATCTTCCATTAGTGAGTTCATTAAGTTAGGTGACATGAGTCAGCTTAAGTTACTTTTCTTCTTTTTAAGTTACTGCAGTTTGTGGATGTTATATTTAACACGAGTAGATTTATTTATTTATTTATTTATTTATTTATTTATTTATTTATTTATTTTCTTTCTTTACCCTACATTTTTTCACACCAAGAAGACATAGTAATAAAAATTCCATGAGGCAAACTACTTATTAAATATCTCCAACTTGAAATCTAAACTGCTGTTAGATATGTGCTAGATAATCATCTAGAAGTTCTGATGCCTTTAAGGCTTAGAAGTTCATTGACCTCTATATTAGACACCTAACGTAACATCGGAAAGGCCAATCTCCATTTCATTTTTTCTTTTCTTTTTTTTTTTTTTTCCAATTTTTATGTAAAAGAATAGATCTCAGTACTTTAGTATTTTATGAATAAAAAGGTAACTCTATGCTGTTTCTGAGAAAGTCATTGTACAAGTTTTGGAGTTAAGCATAATATTTCTGTCTGCATTTTTTTGTTTCTTTGTGAAAGGTTATTTCAAGCTTTTACTTGATTTCTCTGGCATGGATACATAGCTGCCATTGAGCACAATGATCATTATAACAAAGAGAAGGGAAGTGCAAAGTTTTATCAGGCCTTGACTCTGAGAGTCAAGGCAATAGAGTAAGATCACTAAATGTACGAGGTGAGTGGTGGCCCTGATGAGAAGGCTGGGAACTACTTTTGTGGTCATGCAATAGAGTCAAAGGAGATATAGATAGCATCTCTCAGAGAAAAAAAAATCTTTTATTAGCATTAAGAATGATGTACTCATTCCAAAAATAAATTTAGACCTTTAATGGTTAAATTTAGTATGGTCAAACTCTGAAAACAGATTGCTTACCTGTTAGACTAATATCACTCAGGCATGCAATCTGTTCTGCTAGACTAAGAAGAGCCAAGATAATTATTTTTTGAGAATTGAAAACATCCTTTTTTTATTATCATACAAATATAATAAGAGAAAAATGCACCTAAAGGGAATATCTGTGCTGTTTTTCAATTAGCTCAATCAATCAGAATAAACATGATTAGTCCGAATAGGTTTACAGCCCTGATCATCATATATCAAATTCCACAAGGGAATATTTTTGTCTTTAGGATGTAGATAAGTAAACTATGCATAAAATAATGGATTTCTTCCTGTGTCTCTAAGCTAGTTTAAAATCAAAAGCATTCTATAAGGTCATCCAAAGCTGAAGTTGTGCCCTCTTAAAATATAGATCACTACTCAGATTGTAAAAGACTTTTATTTCTTTCATGGTTTTTGATGAGGTTTTGTTTGGGCTTTTTTTTTTTTTTTTTTTTTTGATGCTGTTTTGGTTTAAACAACAAAGAAGAAGATCAGAACACTTAATAACATACTCTTTAAATTTATAATTTCCTCAGACTCCTGTTCAGATATAGTTAATTTAACTGTCCTTGCATGCTGAAGGGCAGGAAAAAAGAAAATGGACCCTGGTTTCTTGTGGATCCTCAAAGAATATAAAATCATAAAAAATGATTGTAGATATAGAATATCTATTAGCAATTTTCTCACTCCTGGTTTCATTAGAGAACTTTTTGGTTATAGCCATCAGAAAGTTAAGTATCAATTGACTTTTATCTCATAAGGATTTAAACAAAATCCTTTGTGAGTTGGCCCCTATGACATTTCTCCTTTCTGTGTTAATCCCTGCATTTAACAATACATCACTTAAGACAAAGGAAAAATATCCCTGCAGGTCCATTTCTTCTCTCCTTTACACAGATGAAACTCCTATTGACTTCAGTGGGAATTAAAGAGGGTGAAACTCAAAGGGAAATTTGATGATGTATGTGTATGTCCAAGCAAGAATGGCCATCTGTTATAAACTGTAGTATTAATGGCCTTACCAGCTCATGTCTGGAAACTGAAAGGATGATATAAGTGTTGCTACTTTTAACTGTGTCCCTGTTGTTGTGTTGGGGGTTTTTTTGTGGGTTTTTAGGTTTGGAGGTTTTTTTGTTGTTGTTCTCCTAGTAGGCTCATTTAGGCATACTTTTTTTTTTAGTTTCTGCTCTTGAAGAATGGAGTAAGAGTATTACTTAATAGTTCAAATAATTTTATTTTGGAACCCAAATGGAACACCTAAAAATAGTTAATGGTGCTTCTCCTTGAACAGGAGAAATAATGTTATTTCTTTTGTAATCAGAAACCAGTTTTTTAAGTCCGAGCAGAGACAGATAACTCATAGGGGCACCTAATTAACTTCATATGATACCCTTAAAGTGCACTGGCTGGAATGGCATGCATGCCATTTAAGCACTGTACTGGAACATCTTTGTATTGGTTCCTTTGAGTTCAAGCACTTTACTGGAATTGAGGAAAGTATTTAATGACCTTTGCCTCATCTGGAGGCCTAGAAATGGTTTAGAAGAAACACCACTACTAGAATAAATAACTAATGGACATTCTTCTTTCATACAATTGATATTGTCAGTGTTTTGGGAGGAAAGCGTGTTCAGTTCAATTTTCAGGATTCTTACAAGGGAGTTTCTAGCAGATTCCTTACACTGTGTGCAAGGATGAACACTCCTGATAATATGTTCGTGAACACTCAAAACTGGACAAAATGTTTTACAGCCATCAAGATTGTTTCCAAGCATCTGGAAACATACAATTCATGTCAATCAAAAATCCTTGGGAAAATGTCATCCTTAAAAATTCAGAAACAAGAAATGTAATAGAGACATAAGATATATATTGAGAAACAGTGAAATAAAATGGCTATTACTGAAATGTGGAGAAAATAAAAACTGTAACATACCACTTGTAGTATCAGCACAGATTAGTACATTTAATGGAAGATGCAGGAATGTATATTAAAAAAAAAAGGAAGAAAAAAGCAAAACTAATCTAAGTAAAATAAACCCAGGCATTTAACTCATAATATATATCTACTGACTACTAGTAGAGTGATGGGGAATGTAGGCAATTGATTGCACAAACATGAAAGTGAGCAGCACATTTGCAGAGCTTACGAAATTTTATGGTTTTTTTTCATACACATCACTTTAGAAGAGAAAATAGTAAGAAATATCAAAAAATTGTGTGGATAATTACAAAAAATACTGAATTGTTTTACTGGTGTGATGCTGATTAAACAGGGTTAATACTAGACCTGACTTAAAAAAATTCCCACAGCAAATAGGAAACGGTTGGCACATAACACTGTCCCTGCAAATCATCCTCTCCTAGCTCTTTTTCACAGCATTTCAACATACGCTGTGTTTTGAGGGTTAAATTATAATCACCGCACAGTAGTTAAGCTCAATGGAAAAGCAAACTTGAACAAAGAAAAATCAAGTTTTCTTCTGAATTTTTGCCTCACAGCTAAGATCAGTTTGAGCCAACATATGAAAGTTTCTGTGATTAGGCCCCAAAGCACAAAAATACCAATTAATTACGATGATTAGATATGTCTTCATTAGCAGCCTATAAATAAATCATACACAGCACTGTGCAGCCGGTATTTCTGCTGCGCTGAAAAGAAAAAAAATCCTTCAATGCACTTTACTAACTATCTAATTAATTTTAAATTTTGGTATAATTTGGCATTTGTACCATATTACAGAACCTTGAATATTTTCTTGTGTTTATGTAAACTTATGTGTTTGTAGATCTATAGATGTTTGCTGGGATGTATAAAATATCTGCTTCTGCTGCATAGAAGAAAAGATCTCTAGATACAAGATCATGTTTAAAATTGTATTGATATCACTACAAGGATTCACTTGGTGTAAATATTTTTGTTAGCATTAAACATTTATAACTGAATGACTTCAACCTGATTTACTCTCTTCTCCCTCTGATCTGTATAAATCATGTTTCATCCATTTCTGGGTGGTGAAAGAGGAGCATATGGCGCATTATGAAGCTGATGGTTGAGTGTGGTCTACGTTAACAAGTAGTACAGCCAAACAGGATTAAATCTGTGAAGTGAAACAGCAGATAATGAGGGGGAGTTACTTTGGCACAGCTTTAGTTTGATTCAGGATGTGGGCACTCAATTTGCAGTTGGATAATATTGCATGTGGTCCTGGAGTACATCTTCTGATTTTAGTCCCTCCAGGAGCAATTCAATGAGCTCTGAGCCCCTTCCACAGTATGAATCAAGGGAGAAGGAACTGTGTAATATCTGTATTGATGATCTGGATAAGGGGTTTGAGTCTACCGTTAGGAAATTTGCTGATGACACCAAATTGAGTTGGAGTGTCAGTCTGCTGGAGTATAGAAAGGCCTTGCAGAGGGACCTGTACAGGCTGGATAAATGGGCTGAAACCAGCAACACGAGGTTTAACAAGACCAAGTGTCGGGTCCTACAGCCTGACCACGATAACCTCATGCAGCACTGTAGACTGGGGGAAGAGTGGCTGAAAAGTGGCCCAGCAGAAAGGACCTGGTGGTCCTGGTCAACAGCAGGCTGAACATGAGCCAGCAGTGTGCCCAGGTGGCCAAGACAAATGGCATCCTGGTCTGACTAATGGCAGAACTAGGGAAGGGATTCTTCCCCTGTACTTGACACTGGTGAGGCTGCACTTCAAGTACTACATCCAGCTCTGTGCCTCTTAATTCAGGAAAGACACTGAGGTGTTGGAGCAGATCTAGAGAAGGGCAAAAAAGCTGGTGAAGGGTCTGGAGTGCATGTCCAATGAGGAGGCAACTAGCAATAGGACAAGAGGACACAGTCTTAAGCTGCACCAGGGAAGGGCTAGGTTGGACATTACAAATAAATTCTTCACAGGAAGGGTGATTAGATATTGGAATGGCCTGCCCAGGGAGGTGGTTGAGTCACCATCCCTGGAGGTGTTTAAGGAAGACTGGATGTGGCACATAGTTCCATGGTTTACTTGACATAGAGGTGTTGGGCCATAGATTGGACTCAATCTCAGAGATCTTTTCCAACTTTATTGATTCTGTGATTCTGTGATTCTGTGATTCTGTGTAGAGGGGATAGTAGATGACAGACCTTGAGGAAAAGAGGACAGAAGAAAGATCTCTTGAAAATCCTTTTCTTGCTTGAACATAAATGTAGATGCTCTTGCCAATACTCTTATACCTAACAAATAGTTTGTGCATCCCTCCAGCATTCCATATATCTCCAACTTTTTTAACATGCCACTCACCATGATGCTTACCTGTCATTAGATTTTGTAGCATGGTCTATAGGAAACCATACGTAACTTCTACACATTTCCAAAATAACCTTGAATTTAATAAATATCTTCAATGAATTTAACTCTGCAAAAGAAAGTTCTCTTGTAATTTGATTTAGATTCTAAAATTGATTCTGTTTACAGGAAAAAATGCCAGACAATCTGACAGTAAACAATCTCTAATCTCTTCCTTCACATTTGCAATTATTTCCTGGTAATACAAAATCTACTGCTAAATCACTAGTAATTCTTTCTCTTTTCCACCACATAATTTTATGCTACAGAGGTGTCATTATTTTACACTTGATCACATCTGTCAGCACAAATTCTCCTTCTAGTCTTCTGGTTTAGACTTTCTCAAAGCCTTTTCTACTTCCTTTATTGTCCTCCACAACAAACTTGGCTTTCCCATATAGCAGCACAATGCAATCACTCTTTTCTAGTTTCTGAAGAACAAAATATCTGTACTCTTGTTCTCTCCAGTTTCAATAACTTCTATATCCTTTTGCTCAAAGTGGTAGGCTTTGAGAGTTATTTACGTGCTTTGACTTCCTAAGTTTTAAGTTTTAAAGACATTCATACTTTAAGATTAAGGTATTTGGTTGTCCAATTACAAATGAGATGAAAGTACATTTTCTTTCTTTTAACTTCTAAGGCAGAATTTTAACATCTCAGAAAAAACCTAGTCATCCAAGAAGGCCTTCCTTTCTAGTCAAAGTTCCCCACCATTCCCAGCCAAAAACCAAAAACTGGGAAATATCTTCATTCAGTGAAAACACTCAAATTCTAATTAAAGAGCATTTATGTCAAAAACAATGATTAAAAAATTCAACTGACTATCTGCGAATATTTCAGTTTAAGCTGACTATATGGGAATTGCTTAAACTGTGTAGATACACTAATAAGATTTCATTTCAACAGTTCACTTTAAAAATCTTTGGATGTTTCACACCATGCCTAAGAACAAAATGCAATCCAGACTTGACAAGAGTCAGAAATTCTGTAAATGCTCCTACTTTATGTGAGAACTCAGTGCTGCTTATAGGAAAAAAAAAAAAAAAAAGGTTCATCTATCTAGTATTTTATCAGCTAAATCAAGAGTTGGAGAACATTTATTTTCCACAAATACACAAAATTTAGTGGGTTGATGCATAATCATGCTCATATTTTTTTCCTTTTGCAAATGTAACATAAAATTGCTTTTTTTTGAGATTTTCAAAACTCAGGATGCCCTCACTCCAACTGACATTTCTTATTCAAACCTATTGATTCAGTCCAACCCATCTACAGGAGTATATTTGGCTCCTTCTCAGCACCCTGCTTCTAGAGGTCTCTCGTATACATGTACTGCCTGCCTACTTGGGAATATGGTTTTCTACCTACTGGCATATTCAAGTATTCTCTTTAAAATTTATGAAAGTCAAAAAAGTAGACCATTTCATGTAGGTATCAAAATAAAGCATAACTTTATTATTATTTTAATCAATTCAACTCCCTTGTTGTCTTTTACACATTACATAGAACTCATACATACTAAGAAGTTTATTTCTAAAGGATGGTTCTGTAATTTTGACAGTGGCACAGTGTATTCTGTACTTTTTTGCCTTTTATCTGGTCAGGGATTTACTATTGTGTGGCTTTATTACAGAAGAACTAAATGCAGCATAATTCCATATCACCTATATAATCACAAGCAATGGATCTTGACATTAAAGATATTGTCAGGCTTCCATTTGAGACAGGTAAATAAGCTTTGTCATTGATTTCAAATGAAAGAGCATAATTTAGGATCACTCAGAGCTACATCCCTTAAAAAAGCTAAAAACACTGTCCAACAAGCAATCTTCATTTAACATGTATTTAAATATCCATAACAATTTTATTTTGAAGGAAATTTCTCTTTTTCATAAGACTAATTAGAGAATTGACAGCCCTTTACCTAAAGCTTTCCCTAGGTTTTCATAAAGGTATATGTCAACTGCAACAAGAAAAGAATAAAAATGAAAGCACACAACAAGTTCAGTGAGAACATTTCCCACTACAACAGACCAAATTCCTGGCTGGTGAAAAATGGCTAAGCTCTGTTAAAGTCAATTGAGATGTATCAAGATATACCAGCAGAAAATTTGGCACACTAAATAGGGAATTAGTTTTCCTCTGGATCCAGAGATCTGGGTTTATCTTTGTTTCTAGCCTGTAAGTTATATGAAAAAGGGGGAAAAAAATCACTAGAGCTATGTTTCCTGCCGAACGGATATACTATATCTCTATCCTACAGTCTCTCCAATCAATTTTCATTAGGGCTTTCCTGACTGAATTCTTCTCTTCCATTTCTGCAGTTACAATTCAGTTCTTGAGAATACAATGCTATATATTACCAGCATCATGTCACTAGGGATTGTGTAAGAGTCAAAATACACCACCAACAGTTTATAACACTTTAAGGCCATTTCTAACATATATAAACTTATTTCTCTAAACTGCTACTGATACCATTGAGAACAGATGGCATGACCCTGTTATCCAAGAGCACTCGCCTCAGCAGCTTGAGCTAGGGGAATATAACTATTATTATACAGTATTAGGGATTCTGTATCTCCTGCTGTAGATTAAGTTCCAGAGGAAGGCATAGCTGCCATTCCTGCTTAAATCTCACATCCTAGCAGAAAACATTACGTTTTTTTTCAGATATACATATACATACAGATGTGAACATAGACATGTATATTTGTGAGGGCAAAGACAAGGAGAGGGACCTAAAAGGCATACCATAAACCTTTCAGGATTACTTTATGATACTTTTTCAATATTTAGAAAAGAAACTTAAAAAAAATAGTTTGAAAAAGATAAACATGGAAGGTAAACATATATGAAGAGTAGCTATCTTTATGGAGCTCAGTGCAGTTGACAGGACTTTGTTACTGTGCTACACCAGACAGTGAAAGGGAAGTGACATTCCAAGTCTAGACCTATGATGTCATCCTTCATCCCAAGGCCTAGTGTCCTTTCTGTTCTTAAATACGTTTCCTGTTAACTGTTTTAAAATGGTACTTAACATTGAGGATGTTTCTGTTCTTTTGGGAGAAAGAAGTTGAGATATACAGATGTTGTTGTGGATGTTGTAGTTGCTATCGAAGTCTGAGCCTGGGTCCTCAGAACATAGAAAAATGAAAGTAAACAGGGGAAAGAACAGTAATGCTGGAAAATAAAACTTCAGTTAGTTGTGATGGTCTGAGTTGAAATCTCTCTGTTGGAGAAAAACGGGGACCAGCATAGGGCATAGTTGTCTTTCCGAGAGCTGGAAATATTAAAGGCATTGCTTTTAGTTCCTTTTTTTTTTTTTTTCTGGCCAAGATATGAAATATAAAAAGAGTAAAGACAGAAAATAAAGTAAAGGAAAAAAAAAAGAGAAGACAACAGTAGGCTTTTTGTTTTAAGTTAAAAAACTCTGTCTTTCTGCATAAAATGTGTAAATTGCAGAATTTACAAACATTCCTTTAATTCAGACAAATACATATTGTAAACCCTAATGCAGCAGTGCCTGCAGGTTCAGAATATGTTACTGTTTTCTTGACTAGCCTGCCTATCTCTAGTCAAAGCTTAAGATGGATAGCAGTGAATATATCATAAAAAAATCACTAGGTAGCCACTATAAATAACTAGGATGTGAAACAGTTATCTTTAGACAGTTTTGTTTATTAACTCTGCTAATATTTCTTATTTTCCTAAAGCATCATGAATCATCTCTGGTTATGACTGCATGGCTCCCCGTGGATCTGGGTGAAGATTTTTACATGCAAAGTAATAACAGCTAAATTTACTCCAATACTGGTACCACAAAAAATGAGAAATATGTGTTTTCGCACAGTGCCATATCAGGAGTCTGCTGAGCAAACCTGACAAATTAGTTCATAATAGGAGGAGAAGGCAAACTGTCAATTTTAAATTTAGTTTCTGGGATGCTGAATCAGTGTTAAGACCTTTAGTACCCTTGAAAAACCATGATTGCTTTTTACTAGTTTATTGATATTGATACACATTTATGTGGTATCTTTTAGAACAGTCAACCTTCTAAACAGAACTTGCAGTTATACCAAGAAACTTAGAGTGTTTAGATCACTGAAACAGAGTTAAAGAAAATGTAATATTTTGAGGAACTTGAAGAAGTTATGTAGTGCTTCTCCCTAGGTGGAAGCAGGATCAAAGAAATAAATGTTTACTGATGGATGGTCCATAATCTCCATAACCTGTGTGCCAACATAAGTACTGGGATTCTGAAGGCAAAATCGATCAAAAAATACTCTGTAAACTTCAGATGAGATTGCTGGAAATCACCTGTACACTTTTAAGTGTTGCATCAACCAATTTGTTTTCAGTGTAGACCTAAATAACCTGACAAGTTACTAGGCAATAAGGTGTCTCTTTTTGTTTGACAAATCTGATTCCTTACCATTATCAGATAACTTCCTGGTGTCAGAAATTAAAGTCACTTCTCATTTCGCCTGCACTTAAATTGTCAGTTTCCTTCAACAAGCGAAAATTCTGCTTTCTCTTCTTCTTTCTCTGAAGAAAAAAGGTTTGAAGTACTACATGAGCATTTTATGTGACACTTAGCACATTTACTCCTGGTGATTACCAGGAAGGTGAGCACGAACAAAACTTTATCTGCTGTTAAAAAGTACCTGAAAACAATACACATGGTGTCAATTTGATTAATATTATACTTAAAACCAGACCCCAATCCCTTCTGCAATATCTGAGTTCAACAACTCTTATAGAAAATATAATTTCTCATATATTTTCTTAACGGAGGAAAGGAAAATGCTAACTCATATTCATTTGGTAGATAAGCGACAAGATCTCATTCCTTAATACACGAAGACATTACTCTCATTCCCTTAATAAAATTAGATTTTTTAAAGGACCATTTAATCATAAACTGAAGTTTTACTTAAGGTACAGCACTTGACTAACTAACTTAGGTTGATTATTTTAACCTGTTGTGGGCGTGTTTATGCAAGCAAATACTCAATAATTTGTTTCCCAAATTTGTCTTTTAGAAGGTATTCAAGACACTCCCTTCACTAATAAGTAAGACAAAAAAAAGAAACCCAATTGTGTTTACGGAAGATAAAAAGGGAAAACAAACTCATTATCCATTATCTCAACTTTTAAACTTATTTGAAACAAAAAAAAGGGAAAAAAATGAAAATTACTTATCTTCTTAAAACTGTATCATCTTCATGTCATGAACAAAGTGATTTCTAAATTGAAGCACATATCATGAAACCTGAGATGTTCTCAGATGTTCTCAATGATAGAAATTTAAAAACAAACAAACAAACAAACAGAAAACCAAACCAAAACAACTTAAGATTATAGGTGATGTGCATATTATGGACCATAATTTTTTGTCAAGAAAAGTAGCTATTTCTATAGAAGAGATTAAAAGGTGTCCATGAACATTATTAAGATTGTAAACTGCATAGTTTTATTTTACATCTTTTTATTTTACATCTTGAACTGTGATTGGAAAATATCCAAGAGTTTGCTAAATGTCATGGGCAAAGTATTAGTAACATTTTTTTTTTTTTCAATACAGACAGTCTTGTCCTGATGCCTCTGAAAATTCCTGGGCACTATTTGGTTTATTAGTATAGATGTGAGAGCTCTAATTTCACCTAAGTACAACATTATATGCCAACATGTTATCACAGTATTCTTGAAGTAGTAGGAGTATAAATCACTCTGTTTTCAGTCACCAACATGTGCTACTAAATGTGTATGTTTGTATTACACATTCAAAACTGTATTTTATATATGTTCAAATTATACACTCTACAGACCCTTGAAATATGGTAGCATTTATAAATAAGAAAAAAAAAAAAGCTTCAAAAACCCAAACCACAAGTATGGTCTGGGATTTATTAGTACAAGTTTGTGTTTGAGATTCAGAGTTTATATTCAGATTGCAGCAAAATTTTGTATGAGCTGGTGTTAGTATCTCAGATCATATTTTTTTCGTCTACTAAGTAGGAGTAATGGTGCATATCTGCCTACCTGATAAAGATATTATGAAAGTAAATTACTTATTTTTTTACTGTGTTTCCAGTTGAAACAATTTCTTGATGCAAGTATAAAATTTTGATTTTCTTAAAAAAAAAAAAAGTATATATGTAAAAACTAAGTGAATGAATACTTCAGCAGTAGCCATGATAATAGGAGACTTAGGCCCTGGTATATTCACTGTTTTTAACAATTAAAGAAGACATTTCATATTAAAGAACTTCTTTGTTACTTTTTCCTTGGGGCTATCTTTCAGACTGTGATTTTTTTTTTAACATACTCAAACAAAGATCAATAACTCCTAAAAATTGAGACAAAGATTTCTGTCTCACACTGAAGTGTAAAGGAGCTTCTTTGGCTATAAATTGGTAATCTGTGGTGGGAAGAGACATTTCTGATGCTAACTGGATTTCACTTCACACATTCTCTCCACGTAACCAAAAAATAAGTGATCCTATGCAATCTGAAACAGGTTGTAGTTATAACAGTTGTTGGTGCTTGCTGCTTTGGTTGATCTCCATAAAGAAAGTTTAAGTGGATAGCATGCTAAGGCACTAGGGCAATAGAACGTGATGCGCCCTATCTGCAGGTTTTATTTTTCAATAAACCCTGGTACTGCTTGTTCTGAGTGGATGAGTAGCACAAGACTTGACAAAAAAAAAGTCAAACAGAAAATGTAAAAATGGTCTCACAGTTCTGTAGAAAAAAAAAAAAAAAACAAACCAAAACCAACAAAGTCAAATCCAGTGTACTCCCCAAAAGCAAAAATACCCCACCCACAAGCCCAAAAATGGCCCAAGAAACCAAGAGGCTTTCCTGTGCATGCTGTGAAATGGTATCTTTCAAGTATCTTTTAAACTCTTGAAGAATTCGGTTTTGGCTCTTGTTTTAAAAGATATTCAACCAGTTTGCTAGCTGTGAAGTTCAAACACAAAATGTGATGCAAGTACTTCACATCAGATGCCAAAAGCAGAATTATTAACACTCTGAAACACGATCTAGAAAGGAACAAGGACATTTTCAGTTGAGTGATCTATCCTCTAGGCTACAGACTCAGGCTATGCTTGTTCTCCTAGTACCCATGTAGAATGGGATGCTTTTGACAGGAGGCTTGACCTTCTGGACACGTTTGAGTATGTATTTCAATATGCTCAGGCACAGAAAGGTCACAAATCTTGTTAGGCTGAGGTTCTGCGAAGTCTGCCCAGGGTGCTGACCTGCAACTTTTTCTTGCATTTCATATCACACAAGTGGATACCCGCACAGTTTCCCCAACCACCAAGCTAAGATGGGCTCCAAAGAGGTACTGAGGAACTTGTAGCCTCATTTGCCACTGACTCTGAATGCATCCTGTGACTGTGATTTACATTAACATTAAATATTAATATTACTATCACTTTGGTAAACTGTAGTTTAAATGAAATTTACTATTTCCTTTTTTATGTCTTGTCAGTTTCAGATTAGTCCACCTGTGCAGTTGTTTTGCAACTTTATTACTTCAGCTAAAATTTGGAATATTTCCCCCCCAAATTATCCTGTTTTCCTCAAAGCTTCTAAGTTAATCAACACATCATGTAACTCCAGAAGACACCAGTAGGAGACACCTTAAAACAAGACACTTTAAAGCAACAGGACTCAATAAATCTTTAAGAGAAATCAATCATTAACACGAGAGCAAATGATAACTGACAATATGGTAAAGGTACCATATTGTCACAAGGCACTCCTTTACCGATTGAATGCACAAATACAAAGTGTATAAAAGTAACAGACATTGGAACTGTGAAATTTAAATAATATGGAGTTAAGCCATAGCTTGCTGTTTTGCCGAAGTTCACTATCACAAGGTCTGTCATTACAGCATCATCCCAAGCTGTTCAACATGCAGCTCTATTTAGCAAGTAAAATAAGGGCACAAAATGCAATAGAATTGCATCGCTTGATGAAGACAGCATCATTCTGTACATTCATTCTGTACAGTGTATTGTGTACCACATACCACTTCTAATTCCAGCATGCTTACCTCAGAAAGGCTGGAGGCATGTGTTGTCTAGTGTCTGACCAGAGAAACTAGTCCTGGCACCCTTGTGTGAGAGCTCATTTATCTTCCTGATACAATCATAGAATAGTTTGAGTTGGAAGGGGCCTTTAAAGAGTCATCT
Organism: Empidonax traillii; assembly: GCF_003031625.1. Lineage (NCBI taxonomy): Eukaryota > Metazoa > Chordata > Aves > Passeriformes > Tyrannidae > Empidonax > Empidonax traillii. Next base: position 1,115,667 of record NW_020955575.1, read on the forward strand.
GGTCCAACCCTCCTGCAATAAACAGGGACATTTTCAGCTAGATCAGGTTGCTTAGAAGCTGGTCCAACATGACCTCTAATATTTCCAGGGATGTGGGTTTTTTTAGCAAATGGGTCATCTGACACCTCTGTGGGTAACCTGTTCTAGTATTTCATTACCCTCTTTGTAGAATATTTCTTCCTTCTATGTAGTCTGAATCTCCTTTAGTTTAAAACCATTACACCTTGTCCTACTGCAACAGGCCCTACTTTAACATCTGTCCCTCATAGACACTGCAGATAGACAGGCATTAGCTTCATTCATGGCTTCCCAGTCCTAATTAGTGCTGTAATCCTGTTATTATTTAAAATACTGTGGTGCCCAGTCTGGGGAAAAAATCAAAAACGTGCAGCCTTCCGTAGGTTTTTGTGCTGCCTTGGATACCTTGAGCAGTGTCCAGGACATACTAATGAGTCTGTGTCAGTGAGCATGCAAATGCACGTACCATTTCACAAGCCGTGTCCCAGGCACTTGCCTTCACAAGCCTCTGCCATGCATGCATCTGAAAGGTCATAGAGCTGGAGGACTACATTTCCTTTGATCTTGAAAAAAAGGTTTCCAAGGCATTTCATGCCTACCTATTACTCCTAGCAAAATAACCATTTGAAGTTATTTATCTCCAATTTTATTTTTCTTTATGTGAAATGGATAATACATCTTACTAGAGAAAGTCAGTAGAAAGGTTAGAAACTGTAGCTGTACATAAATTAGTACAAGACTGAAATTTGCACTAAGAATTTCAGTTGAATCTCAAACACTCATTTAATACTGCTTCATATGTTATTTAATCATTAAGTAAAGTATTACATGAGTCATGAAAGAAAGCAAGCAATGCTTATCTTGCCATGGATTTTACATGAATAAATCCTATAAACTATTCTTGCCTGGATATTGTTTGCTTTTAATTTTATAAAAATTATAATTCTAAAGTGATAAATGTGACATATGGTATAAATATCCACAAAATTAAATAATGTTGGCAGCTTTGGGTAAAATATATGAACATGCTCTACTGCCCCTTTTCTCCCTCAAGTTCTTCCAGCCAGCACTGAACAACCCCAATCTTATTCTGCTTATAAAAACTGACATGATTACAGCCCCTGGCCATTCAGCAGTTTTCTTGGGTTTACATTCATTGAAGCCTCAGGAAATGAAATGCAAGGACCAAGGATGAAATGAGTGTCTCGTGTAAACTGTGTACTCCTAACACTGAGTTATGAATCACACAAAGCTTTAACAATACTTTACTTGCTAACACATAGGGAAATGTTTGTCTCCTACAGACAAATACAAATGTACACATGCATGCAGCACTGTTCAAAACAAACACTCTAGCAATGAAGCAGGTTTCAGACATTTCTGCCTTCAAAATCATTGGGATTTTATTGGGGTTTTTTTTTTGTTTATAAATTTTAGGCGTAAATCCTTTCTGAAATCATATATCTTGTAGTGATGCACAAGAAAAAGGATTTTTTAACAAAAAAAAGTTTAATTTTATTTTAAAGTCTGATCAGGGAAGAGAGGGACAGGGCTATCACTCCTCACCTGTATACAGTTTAGTAGTTTGAGTTTGGATGCAGGAATATGGTAGGAACTAGATATCTTTTATCCAGGGGACTTCAAACGCATATCTTCGTGATTTCTCCATCTACAAACTTTGGGAAGAGGAAGGAGGACTGAAAATCATGCCAAAATATTTCAGCTGTGTGAAAGATTGTAAGTATCAGTGACTGAATTATAGAATCCCACTGTGCCTTGGTGGGGACGTTTAGAAGTCATCTAGTCCTAACACTAACATCTAGTCCTAACAGAGACATATTCCACCAGATCAGGTTGCTCAAGCCCTGTCCAACCTGACCTTGAACACTTCCAAGGACTGGACATCTGCCAGCTCTCTGGGCAACCAGTTCCAGTGTTTCACCACCTTCACTGTAAAAAAATTCTTCCTTCTATCTAGTCTGAATCTACCCTACCTTAGTTTAAAACCATTAACCCTTGTCCTGTCTTAACAGGCCCTACTAAAAGTTTGTTCCCATCTTTCTCATAGGCTCCCTTTGGGTACCGGAAGCTGCTATAAGGTCTCCTTAGACCTCTTCTAAGGAGATGAACAACCTCCTTAGAACAATCCCAGCTCTCTTAGGTTTTTCTCGTAGTAGAGGTGCCCTAGCCCTTCTCTGGACCCCCTCTAATGGGTCCAGTAATTTTCCTGTGTTGAGGAGTCCAGAGCTAGACCACAGGTGGGGCCTCACCAGAACAGAGGGATAGAATCATCTCCCTCCACCTGATGGCCATCCCTCTTATGAAGTAGACCAGGATATGATTGGCTTTCTGGGCCGCAAACCACTTTGCTGGGTCATGTTCAGATTTTTAATTGAACAATTTGTGTGCATTTATTTTCTTTTCTTTCCCCATTCATTCTTCCAGCACCTGTCTTGCACTCCCTTTTGCTCTATAGTCAACAACATCCTGTTTGCTTTTTGATAGACCTAGTAATCCACTCTGGCCATAGTATTCCATAAAAACAATGCTGAAACCAATTTCAACAATTCATAATCCATTTCCTATCCTACACTAATACTCATTTCTGTCTCAATACTAGACTTAAGTATTTGTGAGGACTTATGGTGAATCAAAATGTATAACTGATGCATTTAAAAAGGAGCCCAGCAAAAGAAAAAACTTTTTGCAGCAGGATAAGTTCCTCAGTCTAGTGCACACCCACAGAAGTTGTTCTTCAGGTGAACATAAGAAGTAGCTAAAGGCACAAACAATGAACAAGGAAAAGAGACTGAAGTTTTGGGTACTGCTGAACTTAGCACTACTGAATGAAAATATGCATATCAAATGGTGTAATATATATAAAAGTGCCTTTGTGAAGCCAGGTTAGTTGATACTCTAAAGAATGGTATAGAAATACAATATACCCAAAGTATAAGTGCAAGATACTGTGACAATTGCTGCTGGATTCATTAGCACTTTGTGTTGAATTCCCAGCAGGATTTCCTGATGACTTCTTTGGATTTGACACTAGACTTTTAACCTTTTAATCTCAATACATGTTTTAAGCTTGATAGAGTTTTCAGTTCTACAAACTGGTCATAATAACTTGGGTAAAGCTGCCCGTAATCAATGTGTTAAAATGTATATATTATGAATTATATAAGTTAGAAAACACTTATATATTTAATTACACAACCAATAGTCTAAAACTGAACATACTGATTCTTACGAGAGCACAAATACTGTGAGTGCAGGAGCGTACTCATATTCTGTGCTGAAAACTGACAATTGTAGGGAAAAGCTGTTAAAAATAGGCCCCTTCTGGGATGCAATTTCCAGGAGGTATATATTCTACCTCTAAACTTAACTTTTCATTCCTTTTCTTCAGAAAACTGTTTAACAGGTCTTGATAGTATTTCAGTGTTTTCTGTGTTTCTTTCCTTGCCTAACTTGCAACTGTATTCGTAACACAAAATTTATGCAAATACTTTTTCTAAGAATTACAGAAAAAATAAATAGATTTTCAGCATATCTGTTGTTTGATAGTGGATATTGTTGGCTATTAAAGAATATTAATGTTAAAAGTTATAAAGATTAGATAATCTAATTATTTTTCTCAATTAAAATTAAGATTTCCTGAGAAAAGATAGTCTGTTCTCCTGGAAATTTATGTCCATTTCAAACTAACAAAAATCATTCTTGAAAATAAAAATTGAAAAATGGTTATATTCTATAGACCTAAATCCTAACTTGCAAAGCCTCAGTAGTTCATAACTTTTGATAGCTTTGTTGTTCAGGTAAAATTCACAGGAGTAAAATGAGAGAAAGAGCAAAGTTCATCTTCAAATATGAGATTCAAGATGACCAAATTTAATCATTTAAAAAGAAGGTGAGAAATGTATGCTTTATAGTTTGCAATATCTTTCCATCTAACAGAAATTCAGACATTTCTAAAATGTGATTTATCTCCCTGTCTTATATATCATATCTAGGTTGGGACAAATTGCACTCTAAAGGACCTGCCTGTCCTTTCACCCTATTGTGTTAATGCTGGGAAGCTGAAGATCTTGATTTTGTTGAAAGTGGGTCTAGGTTCCAGAATAGAAGACCACTTAAAAGAAACGGCTTGACTTACGAGAGTCAATATCATAGGTGGAGATTACCTGCAATAATAGAGACAGCGAGAGAAGGAAAGTTACAAAATTAACCCTATTAGTTGAAAATTTCATTTGTGCTTAGACCCAAAGAAAAATGTAAGTAGCAGAAACCTCAATTAATGACAAGTAAATTGCTCTAACTGCCATGACTGAAAATTGATGGAATATGTTATATAGTTAGAAGACTGAAATCTTTTATAGCGTTTTTTAGGAATGACATAATGATAAAAGGGGCAAAAAGACCACAAGATTTAGGGGGGTATTTAGTCAATGCTTGCTGTAAATCAAGAGAACAAAGAATAGAATTGCATGTGGTGTGTCTGGAGCAGCAGTCTTGGATGCAGGAAACAAAGTATTATGGGGGAATTATATAACCAATATTCTGAGAGTGCTACATGGGCTAGTAATACATCAGAGTAGCTAAAAATTATAGATGATGATGTTCTTGAAATAAAAATTACTGTATACTTTGTACGCAAATGTTAGTAAGCATACTTGAGATTTCATGTTATTAGTAAAAATTAATTGAATAATTGCATTCAAAAGTGGTATTTTTGTGAAGTATATAGAGTTGGACAGAGGAAACCCTCAGCCATAATATTTATGGTGGTTCAAAGAGAATAATTTCCCAGGGCTGTGGAGATGTTGCTAGGGTGAGAAAAACAAGAACAAAGAAGAGACTAAAAAGTTTGATTGAAAACAAGGAGACCTTTTTAAAGGGCTAGGCAGAAACTTTTAAAAATACAGTTCCATAATTAAATAAAGATACAACACTGGTAGAACTGTTATGATTCATGTAGAAAGCAGATTTTTTCCGCTTAAAGAGTTAGTCAATTTATTTTATTATGAAATTCTTACAATATTATGCAATATAGGGAATAAATATATGAAGTTAAAACTAAAAGACTCCAGATAATTGTTACAGATGTCAGTAAACCCACATATATTTAAAGACTACTAAAACAAAAACACTCCACAGCTTATAATTTTAAAAATAAAATTATAAAATTAAATAATAATTTTAAAAAACCTTTAAAACCATGCAGGGACAGGGCAATTCTAACAAATGTTCCTAACATGTACTTGATGAGATGCTGGTTGATATTCTTGTAAGGCGTAAGATGATGAAGTAGAGTTTCCAGCCCATTAGTAACCAAGACTTATGCTAATGGCTCATAGGAATAAACATCTTTAAATCAAATGCACTAGAGAAAATATCCAAGTGCCTTAAAAAAAATGTTGAGCTGAATGATAAATGACATTTTAATAAATGTTTTAATATTAGAGATACCGATGGCAGTGTTTATACAGAATAATCAAAACAGCCCAATATAAAATGCCCTTCAGGAATTCATGACTTGAAATGATGGGTTATGCTGTAGTCAGATAGAACTTCTAGTTTTCAATTTAATTACAGATGGATGAACTTTAGGGACCTGTGACATATGAATTAGAAAAATTAGTGATCCATTTTTTTAATTGAACTTTATTTATCTGTAGGAATTTTTCTTTACTTACTGCTGAAAATATTTTATAGAATATTATAGGGAATTTCAGGCAAAGAGCGTGTAGTTTCACGAGAAGAAGAACAGAATGAATTTGATTGCAATGCCTGAATTTTACTCCGTCTGTTAATTTTCCATGGTGACTAGTTTCCAGAGAAAACACCTAAATAGCACCTTTAACAGCTACTTATAGATCCTGCTTTTCTTATTTTCTAGTTTTTTTAACAATGTGAGGCCTGGTTTTTGCTACTAATACAGAATAGCAATAATACTGCAATAACAGCAATTCATGTGAATCCACCTCTAAATGTGGACTCTTCCATTATCTTTCCTGTGTTTTCCAGCCATCCTGAAGCCACAACATAAATATCACAGAAATCTTAAGGCCACAAGGACCCCACTCCTCAAATATCACAGAGATTGGAATATATAGAAAGCCAGTGGGATGACTGCTTGCCAGATAAATTATTCTCCCATTGTAGACCATTAATTGTGATTATTAACCTTTCAAGCTGATACAAATCCTCATTCTACATAGTGTTACTTATTTGATTATGGTTTTTGTGGGGGTTTTTTTGGGTTTTTGTTGATTTTTTTGTGTGTGTTCTTTTTTTTTTTTTTTGGTTTGTTTGGTTTTGGTTTTGGTTTGTGGGAGTTTTTTGTTGTTGTTGTTGTTGGTTCGTTTTGTTTTGTTTTGTTTTGTTTTGTTTTTTTTACAAGAGGCCAGGCTTTGCTGGGTCCCTTTCTTTTGGGGAAAAGACATAGTTTGGAACATCATCAGTAGCAATCCATTGTCTTTAAGCAGAGGATACAAGGAACAAAAAAAAAAAAATGAACTGCCACAAAGTTCTTTGCATCATCAGTGATCAAAAAAATACCAAAGATTTTCTGTAACTTTGGCATACAGTAAATTACTCCTTCATGAATTCTTTGTGAATGTACAGTGAGCAAATTTATGTAAAAAATGAAATTATGTCTTCAATCACTTGCAGATCTGTACCTTCCTGTCTCAATTGTAAAAAACAAAAAACAAAATAAAAAAACCCAAAACCAACCAAACAAACAAAAAACAAAAACAAAAACAACAACAACAACAACAACAAAAGCACCTTTACACACCAGGCCTTAAGAAGTCAGCAACAGGCAAAATTTTGTGACAGCAACAGGCAAAATTTTGCCCCAAATCTGAATCATGCTTTTAAGGTTTTGCTGGTTACACCAGCAGTGTGAAAGAACACCTTTCGAGAATCTCATTATTAAAAGTATTAAAAGACTACTAACTAACCAAATCATTTTAACGCCACCTCTCAAAAAAGGTGTATCCACATTTGCAGCAACTTAGGTTAACTCAGTTTAGGAGTGGTATTTTGAAGTATGGTTTGGGCATTTGAGCAACAGGCAATGCTGAACCTGCACACTTATCTGCATAGCAATTACCTTTTGCCCTCACATATGCTAATCTCAGTTTGTGTTTTCCACTTAAGTGGAAAAATGTTTCAGTGACTTTTAACTCTCTTTCTCTTGTAGAAGAGCTGGGAACAATACAACATTATTGTACAAAAAAATTATTGCAAACTGAAATTATAACAAGACCCGAGAAGCAGGAATGCAGTCAAGGTGGCACAATTTTACACCTTGGTCCTAAGCTGTTGCAACACAGGAACATAAGTTAAAAAAACTACTGTTTGCTATGGAATCTCAGTACCAATATTAGCTACTGAAAAAAAAGCACAATTAAAACAAACAAACAAAAAATTATCTTTATAAGCAGACAATTAAATGTAACTTGTATGAACTACTATTTTGAGAAAAGACATTATTTTTGTCTGATGCCTATGAATCTCAAAATATCTTAACCAAAAACTTTACAAGAAAGTTTTAAGTTGAATAGTGTTCTAGATGAGTAGCTATCATAGAAAACTGTCACAGACTCACCTTTTTTGCTAAAGTCGGTGGATAGAAAAAATTAACTAGAAATGCTTCCAGCATTAAATAGCTTCCCGTGGAAGATCAGCAAACAACAAAAAACTTGTATCAGGGATCACTGAAACATGTGAATGAATACAGAGAATACAATAGGAAAAGCTTTAGACAAAAATAGGTTCTGAAAACTGACCCTAAGCAAAACTGGAGGACATCTTATTTTGGCAAACTACTGATGTTTGAAACCATTTGACCTCACACATTTCTGGCACTTTTATGGAATCCCCCTCCCCCCAAAAAACCAAACAACCCACAAAACAAACCAACCAACCAAACAAAAACTAAACCAAACTAAAATCCAACCAACCAACCAACAAACAAAAACCAACAAAAACACAACAACCAAACCAGAATAATGTATTTGACCCTAAAGTATTTAATTGACTTATATAGAGTAAAGCTGGATTGTAAGTGTGAACTCTCAGTTGCATCATCTGACCTGCAAAAAAATTTACAGTTTTTGAAATATGGGGTAAACTGGACCAGCTGAAAGTGCAAGATAATTTTCAGAATAATCTGTTCATTCTGATCTTATTTTGAATAAATGTAATCTGAAGTTTAAACATCAGCAATGTTGACAAAAGAAGGAAGATTAAAAGAAGATGAGAGAAAACTGAGCTTTACAAAAGCACTCTAAAGGATCCTGAGTCCATTCAATAACAAAAAAAAAAAAAGAGGCAAGTAAACAAAATATCCTCCAACAGATGAAACCAAAAACCTTCCTGTTTTATTATATTAAAAAAAAATATTTTCTCTCTTTGAAAAAAAGAGGGGGGTGAAAGGAAGGGAAAAAATAAAATAACTGAAAAAAACATAAAATTAAAAATGAAATGTGGGGGTTTTTTGAGTAATATCTTTCCAAACAGTCATACATAGACAACTAAAAAAGACTGAATATGTACAAAGATGTGTGTATGTATGTAATAAATGTTTATACAGAAAATACACACAGATGTATAGAGATACACATATATATATCTACTGAAAACTTTTTTTAAGAGCCCTGGTTGGCATATCACCTTACACTAACCTATGATGCTTTGAGTGTAAAGGTGTATAAATATATAGGTGCATAGATATACTGATAGATCTACTTATTCACTCACAAACATGAATGTAAAAGGCTGAATATGTACACATATGTACCAAACACACACAGAGCCTTTATTTTAACAGTCGCTCTATATTTTTAATTTAGGAACCCAACGTGAAGCTATTTCAGCAGAAAAGCTCTAAAAAAGATGATATATACAACTGATTTTCCGAGAAACATCCACATACAGGTCTTTTCTACTTCAATGCAAACTGCGATATATGTGTTGAAGAATAAATAAACATCTATATTTTTATGTAACATTATATTACATATTCACCTAGGTATGCAATGTATATTTTAGATTTGCAACATACGTAATCAAAGGTAGATATAAATATAACATATGTATACTTTTTAATGTTTAATCATATAATTCTTCTATCCATAAACTTGAGTATATTTGGTCCCACTAGATAGACAGGCCTGCCTTTTCCAGCTTCAAAACAAAACAAAAGATTGGAGTGGGAGGGAAGATTATCATTACCTAAAAGAAATGCCTTTCTAAGACAAAAAAAGTGTACTTCTTTATAATTTTCAGATCAAAGATCCTGAAAGAGCATATGAGCATTTGCATCTCCTTAAAAGAGAGTCTAGGATGCCATTTTGGTACCTCTGTTTTACAGGCTGCTCCAGATTGATAGACATCCAGTTTAGTCACCCTGAAAGCCTGACTGATTTAGATGTAGAATACCTACAACTTTTGTTCTCCTAAAGTTGACTGTATCTTTACTTGGGTGCTGTAAATAGAAGTGAGGGAGGAAAAATCCATCTAGAAAATTTTATCAGAGGAAGATCCCCTCAAAGAAGTACTTCAGCGCACTGAAAGGCAGCCACTCCTGCCTCACAGCTCCCACTGAGATCTGAAATCAGTAAATACTGCCAGAGCCTGGTATTGAGGGAAGCAACAGTTCTCTGATAGAGAGGAAGAATGAATTTGGAAAATATCTAGATCACACCAGCTTGTTATAACAGAAAAGCTTTCTAGAAAGTTTGCCAACAGCAATATTCTGGAAGAGTATTGCTGATTTAGAAGATCACAGATCACTAACATTTTCTAAAACATTTCATTTGACTCCCTTTTCATGACCATCATAGTCCTTCACCAACATTTAATTCAGTCTACCTTTTCATAACCACATAATCTTCACTAGAAACAAAGTGAAAACAAAAATAATAACTAAAAGGGACCTTCAGATGCTCAAAGAACCATTGGACCGATGCATGTAATTGCTATCGCATTGTTTTAACTTTTTTTCCCAAAAATAATATGTTGGCTTACAGTTTTAAAAAATATCAGAAGAATGGAAATATATGATTTCAATATTACAGACTACCAAAATTATATTTTCAGATCTGCATAAGAGATTGGCATGTTAAGAGCATAATCACCAGCAATCTCTTTTTGTACAAGTGGGTGTTCATGTTTCCTACATACCTCTCAAACCACATATCAGATATTTAAAGTGTTACTTTTTTCTGGATTTTAAGCACTTGGTTAAGCGTATCTATAAATAAATTTGCCTCCCGAGTCATTCAGCACACTTAGTTGAGCTCTACACTCAATCATTATGCTCCTCTGTGTTAGTTTTCCTTAAAAATAACTAATTTATTGGTATGACAGAAAAAATTCAAGAGAGGGGAAAAAAGATCCACAAAGCAAGGCAGATCAAAAAAAAATGATACCAATTTAGCATTTCATTATGAAACATGCTGTTAAGTAGGCCCCAAAGCACTAATGGTCTCTGAGGTTTTGTTTTCTCCCTGTTTGGCTTTAAAAGATTTAATGAGCCTAGAACAACATGTTTTTAAATGATCTTTCTCTCCCAACTAAACATCTTCAAAAAGAGATATTGGCAAGGCAAAATATTTGTGAGTTTTTTCCCTAAAATTCAGTATAACATGTTGAAATATGTAATACAGTAATTACCTCAAGATTACAACATCGGGAATAGCTACATAAGTTGTTAGCTGAGATTACGAATCACCACACAACACTTTTTTATTTTACAATTTCCTTGTGGTCCTCACACTTCAAATGAGTAGAGCTGTCCTTCTCTCCTGGCATTTGTCTGTTGTCACAAATCTAGAGCAGCATCTTCTTTTATTTATTTTTCTCTTGTTAATTCTGAATCTGCAGCAATAGTCTTTAATCCTTCCTAAGTAGGCTAATTTGGGAAAGTAACTGTAATATAGTAAAATACTCATAAATCAGATTTTCAGATCAGGTAAAATAGAGAAGTTGTCCCTGTGTTAATAAAGCACTGCTCTAGGACTGGCTTCAAGCTTAGCTGTGCAAAAGATGTACTGTGTGTTTTAGGCAGAACCATTTTCCTCAGCATCCTGCTTCCCCACAGATAAATAAAGACTTCCTGACATTTGCTAACCTGTGATTTCATTCAGCTGACATCTACACTTGCAACCCACCCTGAATTATTTAACTGTCAAAGAGAAATATGTCTGGACTGGCCAGGACACTATTCTACAGATAGATAACTCTTGTAAAGACAGTTGGAGGCTTGTGAGTGGCTGCAATCAGCTATATACTTGTGTGTCTGTGTAAGACAGTTACTTTTTCCTCTTTTTTTGGTCTAAATATCTACAAGATGATCCTGAAGATTAGTGAGTCCCACAGTGTTTATGAGGAATAATGATAAACCTATTTGCAACAAGAAGTATTTCCCTGTTGAGCTCGTATACCTAATAGTCAGAGAGAAGGAGGAGGAAGGAATTACCTCATATCATAGGTAATAATCACAAGTTTTGCCTTGCAGTAAGTCAAATGAAATCTTCAGTCTTTTTCTCACTGTTCGTCCTTCTCCCCTTCCCTGTTCCAAAACCTTTTCTACCTTCTCTAGAGCTGCCTTGTGTCTCTGCTCTTTCACCTTAACATGAAGATTTTCAGCAAGCATCAACAGAGGACATGAAGAACCAATCACACTGCAAGGAACAGGAACAACATTTGAACCACTGCTGATGCTTTATTCTTGTTTCTCCTGGATAAATCTTTCTGGATCAGACAAAAAAAAAAATTCTAAATTCTCTGTATTGCCAGTTAGTTAACTGTGGTATAAAACTCACAAAATCCTTTCTCAACCAACTGAAATAGACGTGACAAATCCCATATGCATATATGTATTATGCCTGTTCAATGCAGACACATGCTTATTGGATATTTTACCTTGAACACTCATTGCATGTTAAAGAGCAGAAAATGGTGAGAGAAAACTCAGTGCTATAAAAAGGCTTAATGAAAAAGTTATTGAAGCTATGCTGGTCAGTTAGCAGAGGAGGCAGGACAACCACAGGATACCTTGATTTGAGAGAACTGACAGAGAGAGGGAGGATGAGAAGGGTATTTTGAATTTGAGTTTTTCTAATCCCTAGTCTCCTGCCTGTGTCATTCCATCTTCTTTCTACATAGAGTTTGACTCATATTCATTGGCTCCTTTTATATGTGTTGTGTTTGATCCAAATCTAAAAGAATTCTAAGGAAATGCTATCTGATCCTATGGAATAAAACATATCCTAATATGAATAGAAAAGGGAAATATATATGAATAACAGAACTGGTCTAGCTTCCACACAACTATCTGACAAGACAAGTCCTGAGAATATACTGAGCCTGGACAAATCTTGTCTAGTTTCCAGTAACACTTTGGAATCTTTTTATCAGTTATGACAGAAGTATTTCCTCCTTTTATTACTTTACATGCTTTATACCCTGTTTTCTACTCTATTTTTCTCTTACTTCATAAAAATTTCCTTTATTAAAAATTTGAAAGCAGTGTTCACAAATATGCCTATCAACTCTAATAATTAACTTAATGATAAATATGAGTGGTTGAACAGATTAGTTTTCAGTTATGCTGTTGACTTTCTGACCTTTTTTTTCAGAGAAATATGACAGCTGATGTCTTTAATGTTCTATTTTAATTTAATACTTGTTATGATGTTTTATAGTTATCTTAAAAGCCAGTAAATTGCTCTTACAACAGAAATATTTTACAAAGAGAATTATATGACAAAAAAGAGGATATATTTATGCCCAGAAAAATAAGTAATGTGTTATCAATGTTTTACAAATAGCTTACAAAACATTACAACAGTATATTTAGAGAGGGAGCCCCCGGTGGTCTAGGGGAAATGACACTGCACTGTCACTGCAGAGACCCGGGTTCGATTCCCGGTCGGGGCCCCTCCCCGGGCAGATGGAGCTCGTTAGCCCTGTAAGGCAATCCATCTACGTCCTGAGGACCTCGCTGCCACCGTCCAAGCGTGCTTGGCCCCGGCAGATGAACCTCAGGATTAAAGGGTGGGCTCAGTTC
>NW_020955575.1:1128841-1135366 GCF_003031625.1 Empidonax traillii
GCGAAGAGACTGGCCATTCATATTTAGAGAAATGATGTGCAACAAATTTTTTACATATAATCTCCTTATACTTTCTTAATTACAGTTCCTAAAAAATATTTTCTTACTTCTTGGGCTGAAATGAGACTTAGAATAAAAGTAATGAAAAAATTCAATCTTCACTAGAAGGATAAAAATGTCATCATGGTACAGGAGTCAAATGTATAGTTTCATTTATTAGGTTTAGTCAGACAACATATAATGACGGTTATCACTAGGAAAAAAAATCATGTTTTCTGGAATAATTATATATATAGTTCTACAAGAAATTTATATTTGTTCCACAAAGAATTTTTATGAAAAACCCCATGTGTGGTATATATGAAAGCAACAAAAATTGAGGACCGTAAAATGGCTATTGTCATATACTCACAAACTTTCATTTCTTTTTCTCACAAAAAAACCTAAATTAAAGATAATTTGATTGTAGTGAATTAGTAGCTGAATGGTAAGAAAACACTAGATATCAAATATTCTAGAGATCAAATCTGCATACTGTAATAAAAAGCCATCTTTATACAAGCCGATATTGTTGAACTCACTAGAGAACATTAGATAGAGTCAGATAATGGGTGAACATTAAGTAATCAAATATGCCACAAAATTATAACTATTCAAGTTTGTTTTCATAATGTGTAAGGGATACAAATAGGTCTTCTTTTTCAGGTGATTTAAGAATTCATATAATTATAGAAGGGTTTGGATTGGAAGAGATCATCTGACTCCAACACCCCTGCCATTGGCAGGGACATATTCTACTACACCAGGTTACTCAAAGTCCCATCCAACCTGGCCTTGAACACTTTCAGGGATGGAGCATCCACAATCTCTATGGGCAACCTGTTCTGATGTCTTACCACTCTCAAAGTCAAGAATTTTTTTTCTTATATCTAATCAAACACTTTTACAATTTAAAGCCATTTCCCCTCTTTCTATCATTGCATACTGTTTTAAAGACGCTATCTCCAGCTTTTTTGTGCATTCAGGTAATGGAAGGCTGCTTGAATGTCTCCCCAGAGCCTTCTCTTCTCAAGTCTGAACAACCCCAACTCTTGCAGCCTGTCTTCATAGGAGAGGAGCTCAACCTTTAGAAGACAGTTCTGAACATCTTGATTGTACTTGCACTGTGGTAAATTTACAGTTAATTCCCAAGTGTCGGAAGTCAAGCAGGTGAGGCAGAAGGCTGGCTTGACTGAGCAGGAATTTTCTCTTGAAAATAAGGCAAAAGCAGAAGGTGTATGCCAAGTGGGAGCAAGATCAAGCAACATAGAAAGAATACAGAGATTCTGCTTGCCTCAGTAGGGAGAAAATCCGTGCAGCAAAAGCTCAAATGGAATTGAAGCTGTCAGAAATGTGGGGGACAATAAAAAGAGTTTTTTCATATATAATAATGTCAATATAATGGCCAGTCTTTGCGAACGAAGAACCAGGGAAGGTCTTTACACCTTCCAGCCTGCGCATTGGATTTTTTAGGTGAGACACAGTGTGCGCAGAACTGAGCCCACCCTTTAATCCTAAGGTTCATCTGCCGGGGCCAAGCAAGCTTGGACGGTGGCAGCGAGGTCCTCAGGACGTAGACGGATTGCCTTACAAGGCTAACGAGCTCCATCTGCCCGGGGAGTGGCCCTGACCGGGAATCGAACCCAGGGCTTGGTGTTGACAGCGCCGTGGATTAACCACTCCACCACCAGGGGCACTCAATAATGTCAATAGACAGTATAGAAATATCATTGGTAATTTACAGGATCCCCTCACAAACAGGGCCTTCAACACAGATAATGGACAATGCAGATCTTAGTGAGCTGGAGGACTGTGACTGCAAGAGTGACCAGCTCCCAGTCTACCCTGAAATTGTACAGGATCTGCTGCTAAAGCTGGATTCCTACAAATCTATGGGCCCTGATAGGATTCATCCCAAAGAGCAGCTGATGTCATCACAAAACCTTTCTGAATGATTTTTGAGCAGTCTTGGGAATTTGGAGAGGTCCAGCTGACTGGAAGCTGGTGAACACTGTCTCATTTTTCAAGAAGGGCAAGAAGAAGGACCCCAGAAACTGCAGACCTGTCAGTCTCACTTCAGTGCCTGGTAAAGCTACTGAGAAGATTATTCTAGGAAGTACTGAAGAACACCTGAAAGAACACACTGTCATCAGCCACAACCAACACAGCTTCATGAGAGGAAAGTCTTGCTTATTCAACCTGATTTCCTTTTATGACAAGATAGCCCACTTAGCTGACCAAGGGAAGATATTTGATGTAATCTTTTTGGATTTCAGCAAAGCTTTCAATACTGTCTCTCACGGGATCCTTCTGTTCAAAATGTCCAACACACAGCTGGATAAACACATTGTGCAGTGGGTGAGCAACTGGCTCATGGGCCGAGCACAGAGGGTAATAGTGAATGGAGTGACATCAGACTGGAGACCTGTCACTAAGGGGGTTCCACAGGGCTCCATTTTGGGCCCTGTGCTCTTCAACATCTTCATAAATTACTTGGATGTAGGACTGGAAGGGATACTAAGCAAGTTTACAGATGACACAAAACTGGGAGGAGCTGTTGACTCCCTCAAAGGCAGGGAGGCCCTGCAGAGAGATCTCGACAAATTAGAGGACTGGGCAATCACCACCCATGGGAAGTTCAACAACAGGAACTGCCAGATGCTGCACTAGGAATGGGGCAACCCTGGATGTACGTAGAGACTGAGGAATGAGATGCTGGACAGCAGTGCCGTGGAAAGGGACCTGGGGTTCCTGGTTGACAGCAAGTTGAAAATGAGTCAGCAGCGCCCTGGCAGACAGGAGGGCAAACTGGGTTCTGGGGGGCATCAGGCAAAGCATCACCAGCCAGATGAGGGAGGGGATTGTCCCTCCCTGCTCTGCACTGGGATAGCCTCACCTTGAATATTGTGTGCAGTTTTGTGCATTGTGATATAAGAAAGATATTAAGCTATCAGAGAGTGTCCAAAGGAGGGCAAGGAAGATGGTGAAGGGCCTTGAGGGGAAGCTGTATAAGGAGCTTGTTAGACACCAGATCAGTGTTGAGTCAGAGACACTTTGTGTAGAGTGTGTGTGTGTCTGGAAGAGGGAGGGATGGGTCAAACCTCACAGTGGTGGAGTGGCATCGTATTCCTCGTGGCACGCCCCTGGAGCCCACACTGGGAAGCCCCAGAGTAGCTGTCAGTCACAAATAGCCCAGGAAAACTACAACACATCATACCTCCTGGAGCCCCTAAGCCAGGGTCAGATTGGCAGGGACAATGAGGACGCTGCCCCTCACTCTGACCTGGAACCCCAGAATGGCTGGTGGGTCAGAGACCCTGCCTGGAGGGGTAGCCATAGGGACCAGAGCAGATAAAACCAAAGGCATATGTTTGTCTCATGTCGCTGCTCCGCCACCTGGACTTCCACAAAGTTCCAGTGGTAGCTATTTCTCCTTCTTTCTCCTTATCTTTTTCCTCCCTCTGCTTCACTTTCTTTGCTCTTTTCTTGATGCTTTGATGTGGTTTGGAGATGGAGGGATTGGATTTTGACTTAAGTGTTGTGGATTAACTTGACCTTGATTAAGTATTGTAGGTTGTGATGAGTTGGTATTGTGGTGGAACATTTTGTCTAGCTTGTGCAATGCCCTTTTTGAACCTTTGACAAGTTCTTTAATTTTCTCCCCTAAATTAATAAAGGAACCTCTTGGGAACAAGTCCATGGGTTATTCTCTTGATAGTATCTCGAGGTATTAAAGAACCCTATATCTGTATTTTAAAATGAAACTTCTAGCTGAACGTGTGAGTCGGCAGCTCCTGGGGCTGGAGTGTTACAGAGCCTCTGAGGTCACTTGGTGTGTTCAGCCTGGAGAAGAGGAGGCTGAGAGGAGACCTCATTGCAGTCCACAACTTCCTCGTGAGAGGAAGAAGGACATGTACAGATCTCTTCTCTGTGGTGACCAGTGACAGGACCCTGAAGTTGCATCAGGGGAGGTTTAGACTGAGTACGGGGAAAAGGTTTTTCACCCAGAGGGTGACTGGGCACTGGAACAGGTTCCCAAGGGAAGTGGTCACAGCGCCAAACCTGACAGAGTTCAAGAAGCCTTTGCATAATATCTCAGGCACATGGTGTGACTCTTGTGGATGGTCCTGTGCAGGGCTAAGATTTGGACTCAAATTTGGCCCCTTTCAACTCAGAATATTCTGTGATCCTGTGACTCTGAGCAGCCTCTATCACCTTTCTCCTTCTTCCTGGCATTGGAAAGCTCTGTTTGATATGTATTACTGGGAAGCTTGAGCCAGGCCTTTTTTTTATACCATGTGAAACCTAAGCATATAAGATTCCAAAAATTGTTTCTGTTGGGCTGTCCATGGTACAGAATTGCAGAATATTTTTGCAGTTAATCTGAGCCACTTGCATCTGAAAGAGTTGCTACACAATGTAGCTGCAAAACTAAGCTGCATTTTTCAGTTAAAAATGCATAAAGAACCCCCAAACCATAAGAAGGAGAACAGGTAAGCAGTTCAGATTGTCTGAACCTCAGTTTTAAGTGCAGTTCTGAACAAGGTGCTGTTATGGCTAAAACTAATACTCTGCTTTGTTTTATGTTGGTTTTATGTTTGAGTCTTGACCTTGACATTAAACATAGGTTTTGGGGGTCTTGAGTAATTTTTTTCTATTAATACAGTCACATTGAAATTGTCAATTTCCAACATCTAATACCAGCTTTTTAGTGTTCACAAAGGTTATTTTTATTTTTGCTTCTATATGGGAAGAGCTATTATTTCACATGATTGGTATTAGGATTTTAAAATGTTTTAAATTACACTTTTCTGGAACAATAATCACTGATGAAAAGTTAGTGTAAAATGTCACAGTCTTTAACAACACTCTCTTTTACAAGTCTCCAACTCTTGACATTAAAATATTTAGGAGATTTTGAATACTTCCTGCAACTTGGAGAAAATTCAGCTTTTTGAATGTGAAAATTAAAAATTTGGTGAGAGTGGAGAGACAGTACCTTAGCAAAATGTACCACAGATCATTCTAAGTAACAGCAACAAATGACATGCAACATTATAAATTAGAACAATTTTATAACATCAGTGGTCTTTTCATGAGTAAATTGCCCCTCTGTGGATTTGTCTACTGACCAGGAAAAGGATATTTTTAAAATGATCTTTTTATGTCCTTTTAAAATGATAAAAATAAGATAATCTCCAGGTGGTCTTTTTTTCATGAATCACTTTTAAGCTTAGTGGCTACCTTGTGTTGTGTTCTGACATCTTGACAGTAAAAAGTGCTTATAATGCTCCTGCAGGGTTTGTTCTAAAGCCTTTCCCTACTGTTAAGTAGTAAATCAGTGACTGACAGGATTCCTAACCTGCCACCTCCTGCCAGGGTGACATTAAATTTACACTATATACTGTAATCTCCTTCCAGCTACCTAATAAGGACAAGAGAAAAGTCACTTCTAGGTATCCCAATTCCAAACTTGTGGATAGGTTCCTAACAAAACTATACTAGTGGAGGAGTGTCAGAAGACACCTTATCTCGCACTGTTGTAATAGTCTGCTAAAATTACTCTGCCTTTTTCAAAGATGGAAAATGGTTTAAAATTCTAGACATATAAATTAATGTACAGAATATTATTTACTTTTGTGTATCTGTAGAGGAACATGTCTGCAATTCCATACCACTGTGTCTATACATCTATTCACTCAGCAATATAGACAGTTATGAGGGTTGCACTGACTTGGGACTGATGTGGCTCACTGCCTGCCGGGACGGTTACCCCTAACTTTATGGGACTGATTTTATTCTGAGCATGGACAGTTTCCCCCTCCAGCCAGCTGGCCTCTGATACTACTGAGGCATAAATCAAAGGCTGTGACCCTCTTGCTGTGATTCTAAGCTTTTCATTAGCCTCTGGCAATCACTGGTAAACACACTAGTCACTGCAGTGTGCTGTTTGCAGCTAGGAGGAGAAGAGAAGAGAGGGAAGGGTGAACCCTGAGATTAGCTCAATTAGTTAGAGCATGATGCTGATTACGCCCAGGTTGTGGATTCAACCCCTGCACTGGCCATTCAGTCAAGAGCTGAACTCAATGATACTTGTAGGTCTCCTTCAACTCGGAATATTCTGAGATTCTGTCATATTTTCTACATTGTCAAATCTCACAGTCATACCACAAGAGGCATGGAGGGAGAATTTCCATCAGGATTTCCTGGACAGATGATCATCTATTTCATAGTATCACAGAATAGTTCTTATGGGAAAGGACTTTTGGAAATTGCCTACTCCAAATCCTCCTCTCAAAGCAGGATCACACAGAGCAGGTTACCCACTAGGGTATTTATAAGCATTGCTAAGACTCCCCTGAGCCTCCTTGCCTCCAGGCCAAACAATCACAGATCTCTCAGTGTTTCCTTGTGTATCTCCTAATTACCATCCGTGTGGTGCTTTGCTGAACTCACTCCAATATGCCTGTGTCTCTTGTGCTGTGG
>NW_020955575.1:1135727-1149728 GCF_003031625.1 Empidonax traillii
ACACAGAGCAGGTTACCCACTAGGGTATTTATAAGCATTGCTAAGACTCCCCTGAGCCTCCTTGCCTCCAGGCCAAACAATCACAGATCTCTCAGTGTTTCCTTGTGTATCTCCTAATTACCATCCGTGTGGTGCTTTGCTGAACTCACTCCAATATGCCTGTGTCTCTTGTGCTGTGGAGCCCAGAAATGGACCCATCACTCTAGGTCTTCTTCACCAGAACCAAGATAGGGGAAAAAGTATCACACCTCTTGATCTGCTCCTTCTCATGCATCCTGGGATGCTTTTGGCCTGCTTGGCTGCAATGACATGCTGTTACAGCTCATGTTGAACTTGCTGGCCATCTGGAACCCAGGTCTTGTTCTTCAAAGTCATTGTGCAACCAGTCAACCCCCAGCATGCAGTTTCTGTGTGGGGTTTTTCCTCCCCAACGGCAGGACTTTTCACTTTCCCTTGTTAAACTTCATGAGGCTCTTGTCAGCAGTCTTGTCATAAAAAAAACCCTAGTTTATGTGTCTGTGGAAAATTATGGGTCTAGGCTAAGTATCTCTCACAGTTTTTGTGGGAAAAATGAAAGAATAGTATAAAGAGTGAAGAAGTTCCTCCTCTGCACCCTCTTGTGTTACGTCACAGAACATCCTTTGAACTAGACTGGAGCAATGTCAGCAGCTCCACCAGTGATCAGTTTTTGTCATGCCAGCACAGACAATTTTTTAAGGTATTTTTATGAACAGAGGCACAAACAACGGTGCTTTTTATTGCTTTTACTTAAGAATACAGAATATAGATTCTTACACCTCAACAGACTCCAACTGGCTCTATCACAGCTCTGCTTTGATAAGTTTGTCCTCAGCCAAGTATCAAAGGTCAAAAGTCTAGATCCTCATTAATAACTCATAAAATTTTTATGGCATTCTAAAACAGAAAAGGAGACGAATGAAGTTTAATATCTACTGTTTTAGCAGCTATGCAAATCCAGAAACTAAGTTAAGAAAATTCATTACTTCAATTGCACGGCTAAGCACTACAAGAAAGAATTTTTTATGGGCTGTATCAAGTTTAGAAACAGATCTTCCAACTGTCAGTCAAGGCAAACATAAAATCTTGGCCATAAATCTAATGATTTTCCTTTGTTTCAACAGATACAAAGAGCAGTAATGCTGAAGTGAGAAGTGGGCTTTGACTTCTGTTTTTTCATGCCATGCCCAGCAGGTTAATATACAAGGACTATTTTACAAACAAGAAGAACCTTATATTTCTCAGCTGTGTCAAGGCTAGAGATTTTCTGAAATGAAGATGAAAGAACCTCAGGTTTGTTGGATTTTCAAGCGATTCTGTCCAAAGCCTGCCTAATCCTTCTCTTTCCCACTAGAAAGAGAAAAGTGAAGAAAACTGATTTCACATCCAAGATATTTAAAAAGTGTTGTTGAACAGCTAAACTGGTTAATTACACTGGTTAGGGATCAACTTCAATTCTGGAAATGTTTTTAATTTTGATGGACAGCTTCAGAAAATTATAACAGTGATCTATACTTAACATTTGAACATTAGAACTGTGAATGTACAATGTGTTTATGTGCATACACACTCACACAAAATTACTGCATGCAATGTCCCTTTGGAATTCAGCCAGCTTCTAAATAAGATTTTCCTTGCCTTCTGTTGGGTTTAAGGAGAATACACATATAATTTATACACAGATATATATGTGCATAAGTATACACACAAACATATACACACATTCTTAAAACTACCTATACCTATTATTATATATTTGCATGCTGTATGTAGTGTATATGTAGTTTATAATTATATATATTTTCTTCATTTATAGATATTAAGAGAGAGAGAGAAGATAAGGGAGAGGCAGATAATTGAGTGAGCAAGAGAATGAAATCTTTCATGGGTCACATTTTTTTCAACTTCTAATAAGTCTTTACAAGGTAACTTTGGTTTAGGTGAGCAATATGTTGAACTGTTTTTTTCCCATCAGGATAACAGCAGGCTTTTGATGGATGTCTAAATCCTATTCTTCAGCAGCAGCAGCAGCATCTGTGACATAAGATCTCTGGAGGAAGTAACTTTTGGAACTCATCATGCTTCTGTCCCTCTGTTCTTGCAATCCAATACTATATTTCATTTTATCTTCAGCTGCAGTTCCCTCATGATTTTCTTCCACTTTTTCCTTCATCTTCCAACTTTCCTCCTTCCTCTGTCCTTCTGCAGTCTCCTTTCCCCCATAAATGTACAAACTCCTTTTTTTGTGTGTTCTTTTTTTTCCACTCAGTTCAATACTCAAGAGCTTCAAAGGGAACTAAGCACAGCTATCAATTACGCTCATTTCCCCATTTGAAAACAGAGGGCAGAGAAAACATGAGTGGAGGTCTCCCTCGAGACAGAACTATGAACCTAGATCATGAGACTAATGAGAATGTATGAATGTGGCAAAGAATAAAAAGTCATATCATTGAGTGAAAAGCAGGGTTTTATGAGTTTAGAAAGTAGAACATAGCATAATCTCACTAGTATTTCAGGTGATTGTTTTCTATTTTTTTCATCCTACTAGGATTTTTTTTCTATAAACATGCAATCAAATCAAATCAGTACAAAATGTTTCCCGACCTTTTTCCCCATGAAGCTAAACAGTTGTCTACTTTGGAGGGGATTTTGGAAAGTCTGTGGCTTTTCTTTCTCTGTGTGTTTGTTTTCTCCAAAAACAGGGGTCATAACCTTGAATATCTATATTATTTCTGTTTTTTCTTGTGGAATTCATGCTTCCACAATCCTGATAGTAATTTAACATATTTTTAGGTAGTTCTAGTGGGGCTTGTTCTCTGTAGTTGAAATCTTAGCCAACAGCTTGCTGTGATCCTAATGAAAATCTGTATCTGTCACCCTGCAAAAATTGCCTAAAATGGCATTTCAAAAAGTAATACTTCAGCATACAGAAAATATGCAAATAGAGATCCTAAATGTAATATGCCATAATTTCAATGAAATCAGCTGCTTAGCATGTACATTTATGCAAATAAATACATATTAAAAATATGCACTAGCTCTCTAGGCCAATTTGTGATGTTCTTTCTGCTGCTCTCAGTCACTGAAAATTCATGTCTCAGCTCTACGTGGTGGATCTGAACTTAATGAAATAAAGTGACAGTTTTCTACATCCTAGGTTGCACAAACTTGATAGGAAAGGTTTTTTTTTTAGTTTCTGTATATATCTGGAGATTACATAAATAAACTAAAAAGGCAAATACTAGGTTAAGATAAATGTCCTCCTGACCACTGATGATATAAAAAAGAACACTATGCACATCACTTTTTATTTAGTAGTGTCTATCAAGCATGGAATTATTCCTTATAAAGATTAAATAAAAACAAAAAATAGATCATTAAAAATAATAAATATGTTAAAAAATATCAACAGCAACACAATGTTTTCCTTAGTTAACCTGAAACTGCACAGTAACACTAATCTGAGTTTTTTTCTTAAAATTCAGCTTTAACTATACTTTGATAACTCAGTGCAGAGCCTATGCAAAGAGGAAACAAATACAAAGCCATATTGCTATCTACCTTTAAAAAGAAATTAAAAGCTTATATAAAAATAACCAAACATGGAAGTCAAAGTATGTAAACTGGGAACACTAGAGCTGACTGGAAAAAATAATTTTGGGGGGATGAATTTTCTCGTGTCTCTGTGACCTACAATATAACACATAATCCAGTCCTGTCAGTCATGAGTTATGTGGTAGAAATGCTCCTGAATTACTGTAAATGGCTTGCCATTCCCAATAAAGACAGGTGCAAAATTCAGTCTAAAATGCAGGATTATCCTTCTCTTCATACAAGAACTGAGTATCATACATAGCTATACTTACTGCACAGTAATAGCCTTTTCTTCCACCAAAGTATCATAAAAATTATATTCATAGTGAATTTTCAAAGTACCATGTTCTGTTCATTTGAGATGTAGAGATAATTTAAATACCAAATGTTTAGTTACAAAAATATCTCATATTGTTAATATTGTTATTTGGTTAAATTTTCCTAGCACTTAGAGGATTTATTCATAACCTAACATGTCTGTATGCTAGGTAATGTGCAAACACAAGTTGTAAACAGTTCTTGCTCAAAAATTTTATTTTTATGGCAGTGAGACTAAGGAGAAAAAAGAAATAGAATTGTGGTTGTACACCCGGATCAGGTGCCTCAGAGAGCAGAAGCCAAGCACTTTACAAGATTCTTGTAAAGATCACAGAAAAGAAGATATTTGATAGGGTTTTGTAAAAATCTAATATCTACAGTTTGATAGATCTATATGGGAATATTTTCTTAAATATGCAGAATGGTCTAGGAGGAACTATATATATGTTTGTTCAGAAATGTCTTTAAGTAAACAATATGGAGTTAGAGCCATGGCTGTACGTGACTGTCAGTCTGAACAGTCAATGAAAGATTAAAAACTGTTAGCAAGTAGCATAAACCTGAATACAGATGAAAGGCATAGTTAGTGAAGGGATGTAGAAGTATGTGTGATATAGTCAAGGTTACAGCCTGCGAAAATGAACCTGGGTCCCTATTTTCAAGTGGGATAATTTGCCTTTGGTAGGATCTAAAGGAAAGAAATTACAATGCTAAGGAGAGAAAGGGAAAAGGAGACAAGATTGATTCCAGCTAATTTTAGACTTCTCCAGCATGAATATTTACATATGAGTTAGTCGTTCAAGATGCAGGAACTTTTGGGGAAAAAATGTAAAAAAAATTGTGGTTGGGTATCTATTTTAGTAAAAAGTCCACTATATCATAACTATTTTTTTACACTGAATAAGAAGGAATCCAAAAAAAAAAAAAAGAACAGAGATGTCTCTACTGTGTATAGGTGATTGAAATTAGCCAAATAGCATTCAAAAGGATTATATTACAGATAGTAGAGATCAATGGAAAAGCTGTGTATTAAATCTAATGTACAAAAGGAAGACACACTATTTAAATGTAACCTATATCTGAGGACCTAGGGAAGTTATCTGGATCAGTTATGCTGACTGACACACATAAGCACTTCCCCCTGCATAGATGTTTAGGAAGGAAGAACAAAAGTACTTTCAATTTTCCTTAAAATATTTTTTTATATTTGTTTTGCTAGATAATGTGACTAGATAATCACAAGGTAATCTTGGAGAAACACACAAAAATCCTGCTTTAGACAGGGTTTGTGAAGGGGCAGATTGGTGTATTGTGGTTGAATTAGTATGGGTAAGATTAACCGTGTTTAGATGCTAAAGAAGAAAAGACCACAGGCAGATACATGGGACGTACACAGGGAGAACAAGGGATGAAGAGGTATTTCTTAGAGGACATGGCAACTGAGACTTAGAAGAGGACAGAATCACCATAGAAAAAGACATTGTTTCAAGAAAAGAAGCATGGCAATACTGAAGATGGATGACTGCTGATGGCAGGCAGAACAGGAAATGAGATTGGAAATTGGTTCTAATATTTGCCACTGAAAATAAAAGAAAGTAATAGGGCAGCACATAGTAGCCACCCATGAATGGGCTTTGGATGGAAATGAGAAATTAAATAGCTAAAAAAACCCAGGGACATGGATAAGAAGACTGGATGAAATGCAAGTATGCTTTTTATAAGACTGGAAAAATATCAAACATTTTGTAATGTGAGACAAGAAAGAGAGGTCAAAGACCTCATAAGTGTCACAGTAAGGAGATGGTATGATACTCTTTAGACTTTTATGGAGGAGAATAGGAGCTTCCTCAACCTCAGCACTGGACAGACATGTGCGGATGAGAAGAAAAAACAATTGACAGAAAGAGAATAGATACACATTTTATCTCCTTTCTTTCAAGAGAAATTGGCAAGGTCCTCTGAAGAGAGGAAAATAGGGGCAGAGGGAGTTTGCAACCAATGAGTTGAAGAAAATAGAAGCTGTGATTTTAGATATGGAAATCAATTAATTTGGAGAAGCTGATTTATTTTAGCAAGGAAAATGCTAGTACTGACTGAAGAATGTTGCAAATTTGTAAGGAAGTGAGACTCCTCCAAGAATTTCCTCCAGCAACTTTAATTTGGAGTGTTTCAAAGAAAGAACTGGATGCTAGTGGTTTTGCGGGGTAAGTAGTTCCATAAGGCATTTGGGCAGGACACTGGGTCATCCAGAATTTTGAGTCCATCTGGCTGCACACTCTTCACAAGTGAATACACCAAAGCCATCTAATGGGCTGGGAATGTCAAAAGAACAGTTCACAGACCCACAGAATCACAGAATATTCTGAGTTGGAAGGGGACCACAATGATTGTTGAGTCCAAATCTTAGCCCTGCACAGGACCATCCCCAAGAGTCACACCATGTGCCAGAGAGTATCATCCAAAGGTTTCTTGAACTCTGTCAGGCTTGGTGCTGTGACCACTTCCCTGGGGATCCTGTTCCAGTGCCGACCCAATGTCTGGGTGAAAAACCTTTTCCCAATATCGAGCCTAAACCTCCCCTGACACAACTTCAGACCATTCCCTTGGATCCTTTCACTGGTCACCACAAAGAGATCTGTGCTTGTCCTCCTTCTTCTCCTCACAAGGATGTTGTAGACAACAATGAGGTCTTCCCTTAGCCTCCTCTTCTCCAGGCTGAACAGACCAAGTACCCTCAGCCACTCCTCTCAGGCTTCCTCTCAAGGCCCTTCACTACTGTTGTTGCTCTCCTTTGCAAACTCTCTAATTAAGCTTGATATCTTTCTTGTATTGTGGTGCCCAAAACTGTACACAATATTCAATGTGAGGCCACCCTAGTGCAGAACAGAGTGGGACAATCACCTCCCTCTACCAGCTAGAGATGCTTTGCCTGATGCCCCCAGGACATGGTTGGTTCTCCTGGCTGCCAGGGCTCTGCTTACTCATCTGCAACTTGCCATCAGCCAGGATCCCCAGGTCCCTTTCTATGGTACTGCTTTCCAGAACTGGTTGTATAGTTTGGCTTTTTTATTCTTTTATTTGATGGAATTTTTTTTTGTTGTTTTTTAATCCTTGGTTATCTTAGAAATCAGTTGATCCTTTCCCATATATAGTTTTCTCTATTTACTATGTTTTTAAGGACCTTTTTTTTTTTTCCTTTCACTTTACACTTTAGAACCTGCCTGCTCTGAGTACAGGCCTCTTTTCCAGTAGGGAATGGACTCACCTCCCTCCTGCTGCATTTAATTTCATCTAACCCAGGGTGAGGTAACCAGGGTATTGCAGTTTACCCCCAGATGTAACTGTTTAGTTATGTCTCACTCACTTCCCTCCCCGCCCTCCCCTCCCTGTTGGGATGGGGGAAAGAATCAGAAGAGTAAAAGTCAGATAACTTGTGGGTTAAGATAAAGATAGTTTAAGAGGTAAAGCAAAAGCTTCATGCATAAGCAAGGCAGAACAACAATTCATTCACCATTTCCCATGGGCAGGCAGGTGTTCAGTCATTTCCAGGAAAGTAGATCTCCATCATATCTGATGGTTACTTGGGAAGACAAACCCATTACTGCAAATTTCCCCCCTGCTTCTTTCTTCTTCCCCCATCTTTCTTTCTGAGAATGATTTCATATGATATGGAATGTGCTTCCGACCAGTTCAGGTGAGATGTCCTGGTCATGTTCTCTCCCGGCTTCTTGTGCACCTGCTTGTTGGCAGAGCATGAGAAACAGAAAAGTCATTCATTCAGGGCAAGCACTACTTAGCAACAACAAAAAAATCAATGTATTATCAACATTATTTTCATTAAGTCCCATAAAACCATTAAACCAGCTACTAGGAAAAAAAATTATCTCACGCAAACCCAGCACACAGAGTATGGAAAACAGTAGAAATTTTTGCATAGTCAAAAGCTTTTAACAAAATCCAGTATGCTACAGAAATTATGTGAGCAAACAAATTAGACAGTTATGCCATGCATTACATTGAAGAGTAGAAAAGAAAGGCAAAGAGCTGGTACAGATGGAAGAGACACATGGAACAACTTTACCGAGGCAAGACAGCTGGGAGGAGGAGAATTCATCAAATCCCTCAGTAAACAAGAAGAAATCCTTCATCAACTGGAAGCCACTAAAAAGTACAGCTACAGAGCGCTGCAATGGATCCTGATAGTGAAGTTGGATGATGGTTACACAAGAGGATATCAGCAACACAAGGATAACAGATCTCTCAAATGAACATCAAGCTGATGTCCATTTCTGCTTATGAAGTGAGAAACTTAACTTACAAGCAGAGTAGACATCAGAGAAGATATCATATTATCAGATATCAATAACAAGAACTCTGAACTCCTTATTAATGGGATATTAGGAATTACATGTAAGGGAGACAAAGAATTGGGACAATCTTATGCAATTCACTATAAATATGAGTAAAAAAGTATAAAAAAATAAACAAATGGGAAGGAGAAGAAAGAGAACAAAATGAGAGGAGGCATCAGTTGTGATCAGAACTTCCCAGGTCACAACAGATAGAGAGGCTGCCAAGCAGAGACTGCAAAGCTATTCACACATCACCTTTTAGGGTGGGTGAGGGACCTATGCTTCATCAGCTGACTGCTCATGGTTTGGACAGGTGCACTGCTCACTGGATAGAAAACTAGCTGTATGGCTGAGTCCAGAGAGTGGTGGTGAATGGAGTTACATCATCCAGTTGGTGGCTAGTCACTAGTATGACACATCCTTAGGACTCTGTGAGAACTAGTTGTGGAAAATTGTGTGACAATGGCTTTGATTTCTTAGGATTTTACCAGAAATTACAAAAGAAGGTAAAAAGAAGAGAGGTGTAAAATGGGTCATACAGCTATATAAGGCATAGATGTAGTGGAATGTGTGGAAAGCGTGGGATATATGAAGAGTTGTGGTAGGTGTCCTTGGTTATGGTTGGCAGAAGAGAGAGAACTGTGCAACTGATTTTATTTCTTGGGCATTAAGTTCTTAAAATTGGCCATTATTGCTTGTTTCTTTCCAAAATGAGGTTCAGAGTCTAGCTTTCTCTTTTATATTTGTGCAGCTCAAACTGCACGGGGAATTTGATTTTCTATTTCCTCACTGGAGCTTCTTGATATAAACAATAACCATAATTGTCTTTTAGTATAATGATCACAGCCAGTAATTTCTAAATAATTAATAACATTTTGTTTCCTAGGTTTTAGTATTAAAGACAAGTGCAGATAGTACACAGTGTTCCTTTTTTCTCCAAGGAAGAGACTCCCTGATAGGTGAATAGACAACAGTGTGAGATTTCATTAAATTTCATCACTAAGTATGGAAGGATGAAAAGAAGAAACCATACTGATCATATAACTACTGCAGAGTGAAAAATAATGTACTTATTCTTATAAAGTAGTATTTTTAAGAAGTTAGTTTTTAACCACATGCTTGTATAAGAGGATACAAATAAAGTCCATATGACTATTGATTTGGGGAAAGGCCACTGAATCAACTGATGCATGGACAATCAACTCAAAGGTGAGGCAGATTGCTGTGTCGTTTAGGATTTCAGTTTCCCTGGAAGTGTAATGTAATACTGCACAAGAATCAGATTCTAAGTTTCTATTTTGCACCTGCCCCACTGCATGCTGATTCTGCAAAACGTCACTCACAAATATTTGTTCTGAATACATAGGAAGTGGAACTGTTTGAGTTACCATAGTTTGTATGAATAGGTGTTTGCAAGGAATCACAAGAGGGTGCATCCCAAAACAGCCTCCACATTTTCTGCAAATACAAAAAGATCCAGGTTAGATTTAGGTGTTAGATTTAGGTGTGATTTGGGTTAGATTTGGGTCCAATAGAACTATATCCACATCAGCAAGCTAAACAGAGCCTAAGGCTTTCTTTGACACTGAAGCCAACTGGCACATCCTTACTATTAAGCTCTCTTGCCATCAAAAACAAACTAACAACATTCAGACTTCCTATTGGGAATGATTCCCACTCTGTGCTGATTTCCAATTCATGCCTGAGAATTATTGTCAAGTATACTACTTGGAACAGAGTGATATTGTACCAGAGTCTGTAGTAGCATTTTAAAAATATGGATGATATTTTTTTCAGTGTACCTGTGCTCTGAAATTAATCTACTATCATAAATAAAAGGTTCACAGACATCTAACAACCAGGTGAAAGTGGATTTAACTTCAAACTTACTTCACAAATGTTCTCCTGTTCCCCCCATTGCCTTCTTCTTAAACATCCCTGTAACTGTTAGCATCTAAAGTTGCCATATGCTCATGTTTGTCATAACAGTTGTTAAATTTCTGGAATTTCACACTATAGGCATATAAAATACATCTCTCCTGCTTCTCTCCCACTGGAATCCAGAAATGCTAGATTTCTTCATGAAAACCAAAGACTTCTAAAAATCCACATTTTTCTAATAGATCACTAAAGGATGTGGTTGTGTTACAGCCCTTCCGTCTTTAAGGCCTCGGAGAATGAACTGGATTCAGCTCTTGGTTCAGATGGAGGGAATTAAAATCTGCTGCATCCACCTCCCAGAAGCTTTGCCTAGCTGCTGGGATACAATTTTCTGGAAGAGAAAGACACTTTCTATGTCTCCCATTGAACCTGTGCTACTTTACAGCAAGAAATGCAAGGTTTAATAGACTGGATTCATACCACAAGAGAAAAAACACAGGTTAATTAGGACTGGAAGTGCTAAGATCCTTCTCTGCTCCAGATATTGTTTAGATGGTGTATCTGATATAAAATGCATTTAATTACAGGGCTCAGATACTCTAAATTTTGTAAGAGGGAATGGATGAGAAGTCCATTTTAAAATAAGTGTCACTGCAATTACATTCTGAGAGAAACCAGAAGTGTTGGTTTGATCAGCTCTCTTCTAAAAATCCCTCCCAGAATAATAATTTCACAAGTATGGCAAAAGCCAGTCTTATTTTCTTTTCCACTTGGGAGACCTGTGAAAAGATGGCTGAAGCAAAAGTCATTAGACAATGCTAATTTGAAAAATCCTGAATTAGGCTTTATTTAATTAGTTGATGACATTTTGTTGGGCACTTTCACTACTTCTGAGAAAAAAAATGATAGTGAATTTAGAGAGAGTATGCAACAGGGTAAAAAGTCAGACAAGGCCAAGAACACTCTTTAACACTAATGTTAACTGACATGAAATGCCCCACATCCATATTGTTAAACTTTCCTGCCCTCCAAAATACTGGAGCTGCTCCCAGACTCCCTACTAGGAATAGCTAGTGGGCTATCCTAACTCTCATACTGTACCCAAACACTACCTGGAACAGTTGATACACAACATGGGCCAAAGGACTGCTTGGGACAATTCTGGTTATCCAGTTCTGTAAGTGATCAAAATTGAGTGGCAATGTCTCAACACTAAGTAATAAATGGTTGTTCCATTAGCAAGTGTGCAGACATAGCCACAGCCTTTTTTCCCTTCTTTTCCTAGGGAAAGCTGAGCCAACACTGTTGAGAATTGACCTTTGCCCCACATAGGGTTTTGAATGAGTGGAAATCCAATTCCACAGGCAGATGAACTGAACTCACTTAACAAAGATTCCTACAAAGTTACAAAAGTCTCCCCATGAGATCTTCCTTATCCAGGAATAGGGGACACCATTTCCAGTTATACAAAGGGCACTGTGAGGCATTATTTCCTAAATTCTGGCTGAGGAAAATTTTGTTGCCTTGCTTGACTAGTCATCCAATTTACCAAGTCCTGATGGATGAAACTAGGAATACTGGAACATAAACTTTAATACATAGGGCTTCAGTCTATTGAGTCTGTTATGCTGTTATGTTATTCAGAGCATTTCCTTCTTTACTCAGGCCTCCAAATAAGCTAACAAACCTATCCCAGAGCTGCAGCTTTATGATTATTCCATCTGAATACCCAAGGGCATATGACAGCCAAAATTCTTTATACACATATACCACACAAAAGTCTAAAGCAATGTATTTTTACCTAAACCAAAAAATAATGTATGAGTAAAATTCCAATTTACATATAAATTTCCCCAACCCTTTCCTTAAATTCTGAGCTTCTTAGTTTAGTGTAAAGAATCAGGTAGCCATAACAGATTATTTCTACTTTTCCCTATGTTGACTTATCTTTGCAACATTACATATCATTGATGCTGTTTTACAGCTCTGCAGGACAAACATATTTTATCTTGGCTTGTCTTGCAGTCGGATTGTTCTTCTTATAGCACAGTATGTCCCTATCATCTTCACTTCTGAAAAAAATGTTGCCATTATTTCACTTAGCTACAGTCTTCTATGCCCATCTTTCCCCAATAAAATTTCTTTTCTGCCAACAAATTTGTTCAAAATGGCCATTTTCCCTAGTGCAAATATTGTTCATGCAGTTGGATGATGGCTATGATTAACCACTCCTTTATGGTTGATCTGCAATACAGGTGCCACAATAACGACAACTGCAGAAGCTTCTATCTGCACCGATGATTTTGTGATATGAATACCCCTCCAAAAACTTTATCTAAATTCACCAAACTGGTAAATACAGATGTCCCCCATTTCAATTCCTTTGTTGTGTTCTTCCTGGAACACGTTTCTTCATTTAGATAAATATCTTCTGTCAGGACCATAAAACATGAAAGAGAACACCTAAATAAAGACACTCATAGGAATTCTTGTGGGTAATTCTTGCTGTGTTTCTCTAAAGACTGCCTTTTTAGTTTTACAGATTAAAACACATGGTTGATAATAAAATAGAAAATTAAGTGAAAAAAAAATATCACCTGCTCACGGACTCAGGTTTTTAAGGAGTAAATTTAGTTGTGCAGCAAGTGAGTCTTGTGTAATAAATTCAATATGGTTAAGTTACATTGCTGTTCCACTAGTCTAGTTACAACAGCAAGCCACAGAAGTGCCCCAGTACCTTCCATGTTGTTTCCCAGAAATTCTTTGAGGGAGGCATCGTGGGAATTGATGAAATCGTGTACGGCAAACATGAGTGAAAAAGTGAGCTGCCTTCAACTGACTGTATGCTTCACTGTCAATACATTCAGGACACAGAAGAAAGCAAGCTGTGAATATTGAGCCTTTATCCTAGTGCTGCAGGTATATTCACATGGTGTTATAAAGTCTGAAAAAACAATTGAATTACGATGATCTCAACCTTTCTTTACATTTCTTGTCAGTTTTTCACACTGAACTGCCCGGGATGAATAAGGTTTCCTGAGCACCAAACTAATTGGGTATCAAATGAACACCCTTAATTGTTGCTAATAACTGAAAGGATGACTTCTGGCCCTTGCAGCAGTTTATAATGAAGGAAAAAGAAACTTAAAACTCAGAATAATGCTTCGGCAATTTCTCAGTCAGACAGAATGGTTAAGAATGTATATCAATCCCTTATTCCATTATTCATTAATGTCTATTTAGAGCTCAGCATTTCTACCTAAGCATTTTCCTTTGTCCTCACTGCTGATCAAAATTTGTAAGGTTTCAGAGGAAAGAACATTTAGAAAAACACAACAAAATGAAAGCTTAGCAAGGCTTTCCAACAGAAAATTACTTTTCACATGCACGTGACTGTGTGTAAGTGTGTATGAGAGAAGCGTAAAAGGGGCTAGCAATGGTCAATAACAGGCACCTGTGGTTGATGGGCAGATAGCAAAGTGGAGGATGTGTGCTCATCGGCACCCAACCACCTAGTGGAAAAAGAGGCCTTCTGTCAATACTTGACTTGGTATATGGCTAAGCATAGAGCAATGGTGACAGAACTGGGTGGAGTCAGCACTTAATACCCAGCAGCTGTGGAAACAGTAAATTGATACATTTGGCTCTTATAATGGCCAGTCTCTTCGCGAACGAAGAACCGGGGAAGGTCTTTCCACCTTCCAGCCTGCGCATTGGATTTTTTAGGTGAGACACAGTGTGCGCGGAACTGAGCCCACCCTTTAATCCTGAGGTTCATCTGCCGGGGCCAAGCATGCTTGGACGGTGGCAGTGAGGTCCTCAGGACGTAGATGGATTG
>NW_020955575.1:1150052-1156570 GCF_003031625.1 Empidonax traillii
CACCTTCCAGCCTGCGCATTGGATTTTTTAGGTGAGACACAGTGTGCGCGGAACTGAGCCCACCCTTTAATCCTGAGGTTCATCTGCCGGGGCCAAGCATGCTTGGACGGTGGCAGTGAGGTCCTCAGGACGTAGATGGATTGCCTTACGGGCTAACGAGCTCCATCTGCCCGGGGAGGGGCCCCGACCGGGAATCGAACCCGGATCTCTGCAGTGACAGTGCAGTGAATTTTCCCCTGGACCACCGGGGGCTCCCAGTTGGCTCTTATAGGACTGCATAAAATTGCTATAACTGTTGTACTTCCAGTGGAGCTCAGCAATATCAAAGCAAGGGTGTTCAAGAGAATTTTCTGTCATCCAGCAGAACTATGTTTTTCATTCTCCTCTCCTCTCCTCTCCTCTCCCTCTCCCTCTCCCTCTCCCTCTCCCTCTCCCTTTTTGTTCCATTTAAGGCAATTGATGCAAGGTTTTCAGATGCAGGATATGTTGGAAGGGAAAATTATGTCATATTTTGAAAAGCTTCTGTTGCTTTTATTTCAAACTGTTTCCTGTAAAAGAGGTTTTTCAATAAGCTTTGAGTGTCAGTTTTCCTAAGTAAACTAAGTCTTGAGTGGACTTAATACGAAGGACTAGATATGCAGTACTGGGGGCTGTTCATTAGCAACCTTGTAATAGTGAGTAGCTCTACATGCTTTCAGCAGGTTTTTAAAGATTTTTTTGTAAACTCCTTATCTAAACACTCCTGATACAAGACTACTAGGGTTTTAAGGATATTAAGGTGATTTAAATAGCTATTTCAGATTAATTATGGGAAGTAGTATCGCACATGCAGACATTCATTCCTAGCCAGTTGGTCACCATCAAAAACCTTAAACCACCTAGGCCTTCCTTTTTTCACTGTTTCATCAAGTCACCCCGTATTTGAGAGAGAGATCAGTCTTTTTTCTGGGAAAAAATTGGCATCACACTGCCACAGAATATTCTGAGGTGGAAGAGACCCACAAGGATCACTGAGTCCAATGCTTCAGTGAATGGTCCCTAAAGGGATCAAATCCATGACACTGGTGTTATTAACACCCTGCTCTAACCAACTGAGCTAAAAATTCCCAGTATTACAGATGAGGCAACTGACTACAAAAAACGCGAAGGGAGACCGTTACAATATACTGACTTAGTCCGTTTATTTGACTTGTGTCCTAATAAGGACCTAAAGGATGGAGTGTACCCGACTACCTCATGCCGATAGGATGTCCAATCAAAAAGTCCACGACTCGACCGAGAAAAGTGGTATTTGAAACTTACAAAATGTCTGGTCTAACACCTGTTCCATTCTTTCCCCATAGAGGTTTGTAATTTGTATTAAATTTCCAGAAATATGGATTCCAGGAAAAGGTGTGTTTCATTAATATTTCTGCAATACCTAATTTAACTTCACCACTGCGCAAAAAAATAGAGTAGATAAAAAGTAATTTGAAAAACAAATAATTCTTGGAGTCAAAAAAGATGATTTATTAATTTCTTCATTTTTCATCAATAGTTACTACAAAAGTTACCTAAAACTTCTCATGGAATAAAAATTATGGGAAACTCATTGAGCAGGAGGGAGGGAGAAAGGGAGGGAGAATGTGTATGTGTGTGTGTACATATGCACATGTGTGAGATGTGCTCAAAATATCAGCTTTTTGATTTTTGAAAATGAGTTTGGAAGAATACTTAATGATTACTGATTTTTTGTATGATTTTAGGATCTATGAAAGTATATTTTCCCCATATTTCTGATATATGTATCAAAGAATAATTTTGTAGTCTCTGACATAACAGGCAATTCAGATTCTAAACCTAATAAACACTTCTGTCCTCCTTCTTCCAAATGTCATCCTTTCTTTTTGACTTTATTTTCAGCTTGTAATTGTTAATGGGATAGATCAGTGACTGGAAAATACAGTGGCACTGGAAGTGGATGTTTATACTTTTGACCACTTCCATAAATGATTCTTCAAAGTAAACAATTAAAAGATCCTAAAAATTAGGCACATTTTCTTCGCATTGACAATAAATGCGATATTTTGTGATAATATAAATACAGGAAAATAACACATGCTCATATGTAGGTTCAGGTTGTGAATCATGCTAAACTTGGTGGATTTTAACTGCTTAAACCAGTGCGGTCCTTTTTTCCACTTTGAACCTATATTTCTATGAACTTGATCAGACAAGCAAAACACTTAATTTGGACTTTCAGAATTATCACTCATTTAAAAAGTGACACAACTCTGTCAAAATTTATGCATTTTATAGGGGATCATTGAGAAAATTCTTATATGGGTTCATTGCTTTGAGTACTGGCAAAGATAGCAAGTGAAACCTGGGGATACACTACATAGAACCTGAAGAACTGAAATTGTGATGCATGCCTGAGCCATGCTTGCTAGATTGATCTTTGGATTACTCATTGCCTTCCTGATATTCTGTTCCCAGAATGTGTTTGGTTTTTGTTTATTTATTTTGTTTTGTTTTTTCTTAAAGTTGTAGAGTACATATTTAGCTACTTTATGGAATTACAGTAGGAGTCGTGGAAGGTAGGTACATTTTAACAATATCCATGTTGCGATAAGAGAACAAACTAGAAAGGAAAGTCACATCTTCCGCTTTCTCTGATGTCTTTGAAGGGATGGCTTTCTGAAAGCCAAACATAAGCTACTGGTTTCACTTGGAGCAAATAGATAATATTGATGGCCTTTTAATATGCAGGTGAGTATAAAATGTGGAAACTGTGAATCCTAGATGATAATGAATATATCTAAGCAGTCCATGAAAAAATGACTAAGGAAAAATAGTTTACTTCCCAGAGGCTTAAATTCATTATGCAGAAAGTATGAAATATCTGAAATAGAAGCAGAAAGTTAAGGATATGCTTTATATCATAACAGTAAATAAAATGCAGATGTCATTATACACTAGAAGTGGAAAGGAGGATGTGATTAAAAGTCAATTCAAACCAATAGCAAAAGTAATGCCAAATTTAATGGCTTTTACATTGGATACATAATGCATAGGTACAATGAAGATAGAAAGAGATCTAAAAAGAAAACAATTTTATGGTTCCTTTGGACTAAAATTATCTTTTCTAGAGTGTTTATTGTACCCTATCTAGTAAAATACTTTTTTGGTCTCCCATGCCATGATTTCTTTATTAAATTCCACTTTACTTAGTTACAATTTCCTAATTTTTCAGAGTATGTCCCAAACTGATCTGATGTGATTTGAAGTAATACCTTGGAAAGTGCCACTCTCTGAATTATTGTCAATTTTCAGTACCTATAAACATGGAATTGCTTGAAAAGTTATAAAATAAACCATTGAATATACCGGAAATTGTATTAGTGCCTGAGTCTGTAAATGAATAGTTTCTGGGTCTTACAGTCCATCACAAGTTTAAAAATCTGAAAACCTTGAACAAGGTCACAGTATATGCAATACCATAATCTTCTTCTAAATATACTTCAATGACAACCCTTTATTTAGTTGGGGGGAAAAAAAGAGCTGAAGGTTAGCTGGTCAACATGGGAAAATACTCAACTACATTTGATGACCAAAAAGCTAGCTATTAAATTGCTATGAACTAGTGGCCAGGAGGGATAAAACTTGAGATAAATCAGTGTTTGGACTTTCTGTCTTGCAAAGATCTCCAGGAAATAGTTTACAAAATTCTTATAACTTAGGTAGCAAATATTCGAGCTGCACAAACATACGAACTGAGAGGGACACATTCAGAATGTTCTTCATTGCTAATTACTTCAGAGCAAGATAATTCTGCAGGTACCAGTTGACAGCTTTTTAAGGTCTCCAAGGAAGTTAGAGGATCTGTGCAAAACATCTGAGAGCTGAGTCCTATTCATCTGAGTTGTCCTGTTGCTCTGAAAGCTATAGGAGAATCTATACCCCAAGGTGAAGACACAGGAACTCAAAATGTTTTGGTCTTGGCACCAAGTGATTCATTACTTGTTTTCTTGACTCTAGTATTCCTAATTAGTTTTTTGCCCTCGAAAAGCTGTTACTGGATTTCACTAAGGGCTTAATTATAAGTGTAGTTTTAGCCTCTTCTGTCTTTAAACTCTTTTCTGTTTTCTTTGAGATTTAACGCACTTGTGCACATAAAAACAAGTAAATACACCTGCAGGTGTATTGTTAGTTTATTCCTAACAACTGTGCATTTATACTGGCCTCCTAAGGAACTCAAATTAATAAAATGTCCTATCAGTTATCTAAACTTGTAGTCCTTGTTCATTATTTGAGCTATCAAAAAACAAAAAGGCATGTATTTTTCCTTACCTCTTATGAATGAAAAGCAGCGAGTTTGTTTTCAGACATACATACTGAAAGCTATTAGAGCAATGTAACAAGTTACAGCTTTAGATCTAATTTACATAAAGATGTTCCTACCTTTGGAGGTATTTGTTTTCAAGCATATTTGATGTTATGTTTATTAGCCATTGCTTTTTATTTAAAGAAAAATAAAAAATAATGATAAAGGTTGGTGATAGAAAAGAGTTGGAGCATTTACACATTCTGATCACATCAAATTCTGCTGTCACTTTGACCAAAAGTATCGAATCTATTTGTGATAAAGCAACTATTTAAATATGTCATTGCAAATTGACTTTAGTGTAATTGTGCCTGCTGAAGCTCCCCCTTCTGGAGTCAAGCGTCCATGCGAGAATTTCAGCTTCAGTCAAAAAACACTCATAGCACAGCCTGAGAACATGACCCAGGTTGACCTCATAGACTCTAAAAGCAGCAGGTAAGGAGAGTGGCCATTTGTTTCAAATCATCTTAACTTAAAACTCAGTTTCCCTGGTTCTGTTACCTGACTGGCTTACAAGTTTCACATGCTTATTGGCTTTGATAGTATCAAAATATGATTATTTGTAGCAGGAGGTGCAAATTCAGGACTATATATCGTCTGCAGTGCAGGGGCCACAACACCCTGTGACGTCAGAAGAGAGCTGGCATAGTGTTCCCAGGCAGACTTTTATTTAATTGTCCAAATGTTTTCTTGTTGCATTTGTGACTCTCTGGGTAAAAGAAAAAAAAAAAAGCAACTCCTCTGCCCACTGTTGTTTTAGTCCTTTTTTTTTTTTTTTTTATAATCTAACATCTTTTTACAATTTTGTGTGCTCTTTTTCACACTTTGAACCCTTAGTTTCCATGACAAAGTGGTGTAAATCCCATTTTTTGCCCTCACTCTGAACAGTGCCTAAATAGTAAATGCCAACAGCGACATGCCATCACTGTGCTTCAAAGCTGATATTTCAATCAGCTAAATAGAAACAGGGAAGTTTACTTCTCATTAAAAATACTTTCTGAATGTGTCCTCATATTCTTGAGAATTTGCTTACATCAGTCAGGCTATATGAACGTGTTATGTTGTCTGTGAAACCACATTTTTAAGATCTTTGCTCTTTTCCTAAACTGAAGGATGAGGAATTAAGCCTTGCAATGTATAATTCACTGTTGTTCCATGATTTTGGCTGATTCCTGCCACTGGCCCACCCATGTCCTGGCAATGGTCAAGATATCACTCTCAATGAGCTGAGGTGCTTAATGAGAAAAGATCAATAATGAGCTGGTAGCTCAGTTAATTTGAGTACCTGGGAGGAAGAATCATATCCTAGGATACAGGAAGGAGAGATTAGAGGCTGCTAAGAAAAGTAAGACATCTGTAAGTGTGTGAGGCCATTGGCATAGGGCACTTGAAGAATGAAAAGCTGTCAGGAGCTCCTCGATAACAAGAGAGAAGCAGCAGACATTTTGATTTTATACTCTCAGTGTTACAATCTCATTAACAAAATAAGGATGCATGGACTGTATGGAATTAAATTGAAATAGGTACCAGAAATTCCAGATTATCCTGCTTGAAGAGTAGCTATCAATTCATTCTGAAATAGAAAAATAGACTGAGTGACATTGTGCAGGTTTTGTCCTCAGCCTGATGCCTATCAGTTATTTCCTTGATATTTGATCAGGTTTTCAGGTGACATAAACATGATAGTGCTTTGGAGGGCAAGATTAGAATTCAAAATGTTCATGATAAATAAAGTTAAAAATAAGTTGTAATTCGTGAGGAACTGTAGGAACAGACTCAAGAGACAGCAAATAGGGTATCAGTAGTCAGCTGCACAAATAAAGAATAAAACAAAATTGCTAGTAATAGAATAGTTAATAATAGTTAATAGTAGAAATTTAATAGATTATAGAAAAAAAAAAAAAAAAAAAGGAAGGCTATAGGGGATCGCAGCCTGAACATGTGCCAAAAGTATCAGTATTGCAAAAAAATGCCGACATTGTATGAGAGTATGACAAACAAGCAAAAGTACAAAACAGTCCTGTTTAGAGCTGGCAAGACTCCAGATGGAATACTGAGCAGAGTATTGGGCATTTATTTCA
This sequence comes from Empidonax traillii, assembly GCF_003031625.1. Lineage (NCBI taxonomy): Eukaryota > Metazoa > Chordata > Aves > Passeriformes > Tyrannidae > Empidonax > Empidonax traillii. The sequence continues at coordinate 1,156,500 of NW_020955575.1, forward strand.
AGTAAAATATTGGACAGAAGAGACAAACAAAGCCAATCATAAATCTAAAAGTCAGGAAATATTGAAATATT